>NC_091123.1:176994724-177294724 GCF_040183065.1 Periplaneta americana
CCATGTACCAATGATTTGCAAAAACAAACTGTAATTATATCACATTTACCAGTAACTAACATTAAAAATGAAGATACTAGTAACCAATTTAGGAACTGTAGCTTAAAATAATGGATACATTACATTTTAATGGTTTCATAAATAAAAAATTATTCACAAAATTTAAGAAAATGTTAAAAAATAATAAAGAATTACATTAAATTCTTATAATTATAAGCTTTGTTGTCACCAAAAATTCATTTCATTTTTTCGCAAAAGTTTGAAATGTCATGGAAAATTCACTTTTCCAAATGTTCCAGATGTTTCAATGGTTTCGAAGTCAGACATCAAAATTATTCTAAATAAGTCTACAGAACATGGCAAGATAAAGAGACAGCAAGCTTTCTTTTCTTTTGAAATAAATGTAAATCATTTCAATGTCCGTTAATAGACACTGTGGTGTCTCACTGTGCCCTCCTGAATGGGAACAGTGAGACATTTGCATTTTTTTGACAAACACGTATTGTATATTATGTCCTTTATCTATTAACATTTCTGTTTATGTATTATTCTACTCTATGTTTTAATGTATATTTCTATTGCACTTGATTTTAAAAATACTTGAACTTTCACTTGCATGCATATGTCTTAATATTTTGTGTCTCACTGCACCCACTACTCCCCTAAAGGTTTATATGTTGTGTGTAAAACTTAATCTTTCTCTGCACCATGTTTGAGGAAAACAATTTCGAAATCAAGAAAAGCAGTAGCGAATGGAAGCCAATATGGCACTCCGTGGTTTTAAGTACCATATGTTTGGGAGGTACAGAATCTGCAGAAAGATATTGACAACATAGCTGCTAGGTGATAACGAATTTCCTCCGTTAGTAGTCATCTGTTAATTGTTTCCTAGCAACCTTCGCTTTGCATCTCTGCGAACTGTCTTGGTTGAGAAAAACAGTTGCGACTAGCATTCAAGGACAATTTCATATTTCCATCTAGTGCGATACATTGCCTTGACCATCTCTGTTGCAGCATCAGAAGTACAACTGCATCCATCTTTGCAACAGAAGTGTTTACCAGCGTTGAAATGATTCTTTCGATCTCAATGTTCAATGAAAATCTGACGGTAAGGCTTTTCTCCTATTAATTTTCACTCTCATAGCAGAAATTTCAGAGGATGGCGTAAACCACATCGAAACCAGTCAATAAGGTAATTTAGCTCCAACATTATTAGCACAGTGAAGTAGTTATTCAATAACGTTATAAATGTTGAAAGAGTGTATCCAAGAACGAAGAAATTTTGAATCTCTTGGTAAGAACACTGATTAAATGAATGTACAGTCTTAGAAAAAAGTTTTGTTGCACAGACATTTTATAAGTCCCAGAAAGGAGGTAGAGCGCATGATCACAGGACGTCCGACCTGGTTCACAAGAGAAGGACTAGTTGAGGTAATAAAATTAGTTTTGTATCGTTGTATGTCTGATCATGTGCACTGCCCCCTTTCTGGGACTTATAAAATATCTGTGCGACAAAACTCTTGTCTAAGACTGTACATTGAAATTATTAGCAGTAACTATTTCACTCAAGTACACCAATGGAGTATAAGAATCTCTATTTCAACCAGTCAAAGCCATCTATCACTCCAATAATGTCGATTTCGTATTGTCATTTTTTTCTTGCGTCTGATGATTCGCAACTGTTTCCAACAATCAGTGAGTAGTCAACATCAAATTCCTCAGCAGCAACTTTCACTAAATATCACTTCAATAATAATAATAATAATAATAATAATAATAATAATAATAATAATAATAATAATAATAATAATTACTCGCACATTAAATTAAATTTGTATCTTTTAAAATTTCCTTGTGTATATAATCAAAATATAATAGAATATTTCCTTTATTCTGTTGTTTCTGTCATTTATTTGTAGTTAGAGTAGTTAACATTAGATGCCTCTAGTCGTAAATAAGTGCCATTCTCTCTTTATTAGTGCCAGTGAAATATGATACGACATAACTCACTATCTTAATGGTATGATTTATTTATTTATTTATTTATTTATTTATTTATTTAATTTATTTAATTTAATTAATTTAATTTAATTTATTTAATTACATTATTTAATTTATTTAATTTATTTGTTTAATTTATTTTATTTACTTATTTAATTAATTTAATTTATTTATTTACTTTATTTAGTTTATTTACTTTATTTATTTAATTTATTTAATTAATTAATTTTATTTATTTATTTAATCTATTTACTTAATGTATTTAATTTATTTATTTAATTTATTAAATTAATTTATTTATTTAATTTATTAAATTAATTTATTTATTTAATTAATTTAATTTAATTTATTTATTTAATTAATTTAATTTAATTTATTTAAATTTATTTATTTAATTTATTTAAATTATTTAAATTAATTTAATTATTTAATTATATGTAATTATTTAATTATTTATTTATTGTATTATTCGCGAAACAGTCTTGTTAAATGTCATGCGCGGGGTCTTCATTTTTTTCGATAAATTCATGACAGCTTCATAAATTCGGAAGAGACGAAAATAGCTAAATTTAATAACAATGTAAAATAGGCTGTAAGAAATTTTCTTTTAAGTTTAACTCTCAGAACATAAATTTTGAATTCCTTGACAATGATGAGACAATAGCTAAAGAAGCATAGAAATTATGACACAGTGACAAATTTGGAGAGGGAAGCGATGTCTCCTCGAGAATAAAACTTAGTTCATTCAAATAATCGTTTGTTCGGATAATATTAAAATGGATTTGAGGGAGTTGGGATACAATGATAGAGACTGTATTAATCTTGCTCAGGATAGGGACCGATGGCGGGCTTATGTGAGAGCGGCAATGAACCTGTGGGTTCCTTAAAAGCCAGTAAGTAAGTAATCTTTTGTTCTGCTTTACATTTTCAAGGTCTTTCACTGCAAATCCAGCATTCTCCAATCTTCTCTCTTTCGTCCTTCCTCTTTAATCTACACATACGATCCATACAGCTTAATGTTGTCTATCATCTGATATCTTCTTCTGCCCGGAATTTAATTTATAACATTTCAAGTTTTGGACTTTCTTTCCATCCTGGAATTTATATATCATCCCCAGAAGAAATCGCTTCTCAAACACATTCGCTATCTCTGCTATTGAACGTGTAGGTTTAAACGAGATATATTATTATCCTGTAGGCTACACTTTCTGAAGGAAAAGAAATATACAGAATAAAGAATATAATTACAAACAAACAAGAGAAATTAAAAATAAAATAATACAAACAATATAAAAAAGGAGATACAGTAGTATTAACAAAATTTGAGACCGAATGAGCAGCGCTCGTGTTCGGTCGCAGTTCAGATATAACATTAATAGGCCTATAAGAGAATATAAAATAAAATAAAATAGGAAATAGAATTAAAATTACAGTTACAGAAATTATATAATACAATATTAATATAAGAGAGAGCAGCAGGTGATAGGATGAGATGGAGGACAATTATTGGGGCGGTAAAGGCTGGCAAACGGCTATAGCACCACGAGAAGAAGAAGAATCAATATAAGAGAAATATAGAAAATAAAAAAATAATAATAATAAAAATAAATAAGTAAAATAAAATAGGAACTAAAATTTAAATTACAGCGGCAATGGAATTATATAATATAATATTAACACTAGAGAAGAATAATATCGCACGTGAAAAGTAGGACTATATATATATTTCAAAATTATAGAATACAAATATAATATAGGTTGATTAATTCATACACATAGGCTATAAATTTATTTAATCAAATTGAAGATATTAACACGTTTCTAATTTTCTTGTTATATGTTATTGGGTTACATGTTAGAAGTTCTGGGTGTAATTTAGTTAAAGCATTGTACTACCGAGGGCCAAAATTTATGCTATGCTTTAGACCAGCAGATGTGAGACATTTAGGTTCTACTAATGTTGAATTAATATTTCGTCTTGTGTCATAGTTATGTGTCTGTAATACAAACTTATTATGATTTTTATGCATGGTCTGACTCACAGTTATTTTTTAACATCACGCTGTGATTTAGTCATAGCTATATTTTCACTATCACCTTTACTTTTTAACTTCGCTCTAGAGTATGCCATTAGGAAAGTCCAGGATAACAGAGAGGGTTTGGAATTGAACGGGTTACATCAGCTTCTTGTCTATGCGGATGACGTGAATATGTTAGGAGAAAATCCACAAACGATTAGGGAAAACGCGGAAATGCTACTTGAAGCAAGTAAAGAGATAGTGTTGGAAGTAAATCCCGAAAAGACTAAGTATATGATTATGTCTCGTGATCAGAATATTGTAGGAAATGGCAATATAAAAGTTGGAGATTTATACTTCGAAGAGGTGGAAAAATTCAAATATCTTGGAGCAACAGTAACAAATATAAATGACACTCGGGAGGAAATTAAACGCAGAATAAATATGGGAAATGCCTGTTATTATTCGGTTGAGAAGCTTTTGTCACCTAGTCTGCTGTCAAAAAATCTGAAAGTTAGAATTTATAAAACAGTTATATTACCGGTTGTTCTGTATGGTTGTGAAACTTGGACTCTCACTTTGAGAGAGGAACAGAGATTGAGGATTTTTGAGAATAAGGTTCTTAGGAAAATATTTGGGGCTAAAAGGGATGAAGTTACAGGAGAATGGAGACAGTTACACAACGCAGATCTGCATCTGAATAATTAGGAACTTTAAATCCAGACGTTTGCGATGGGCAGGGCATGTAGAACTTATGGGCGAATCCAGAAATGCATATAGAGTGTTAGTTGGGAGGCAGGAGGGTAAAAGACCTTTGGGGAGGCCGAGACGTAGATGGGAAGATAATATTAAAATGGATTTGAGGGAGGTGGGATATGATGATAGAGACTGGATTAATCTTGCTCAGGATAGGGACCGATGGCGAGCTTATGTGAGGGCGGCAATGAACCTCCGGGTTCGTTAAAGGCCAGTAAGTATATTTTCATTTTCATAGAATGTATGATGGGGTATTTATTTTTAGAACTTCGGTAGGTATAACTGAAACCATTAATGTCAGGTTCATATATTGGGATCTGGAATCTACAGTCAACTGTTTTCATGCCATTACTCACCATATGCGTTTTGTTGGTGCCAAGGTCTGTCTTTCCTTTTGAATCCCGAGGAGAAGGTGTCATCCTGTGGGAAAAACGATCATTTCACTCACACTACCAGCCGTTTTGGACCCACACTCACGAGTACTCGGACACTCTGTTGTTAACTGCAGCTCAGGTGAAACCACTCTGGCATCCCGCACCTTGTCGAGTCTGTATTGTCGGTAAAGAAAGAGAGAGTGACGTCACCACACGATCCGCCGAAGGCTGCGACCAGCATACTGAGTTGGAGACTAGAACAGCGCAGCACGACGTAGGTGAACTGGAAGCTGGAACCAAGAATGGTAAGCCCAAGGTGACGGGTGTTAGCTCCAAACCCGAGCTTTTACCTTGGCTGTGTGGGAGTCGAATACAGTACCTCAAAATGCCACGCCCCCGTTACAAGAACGAAGTGAAAAACCACATGTGCAGTCGTAGTGTTGGGCTAGGCCAGGTTTGTCCGAGGACTGCCAATGAAATCTGTCAATATTCACCGAATATGGTGTTATTCGAATGTCATTTATTTTTACAAGGGCATTCCATGGCAACGAAGATACACGTATTTTACTGTCTTTTTTTTTTTCTCCCCACCATACTAACCTAGCGGCCGAATTTCCCGGGAGGGTCACGGAGTTGCGAAATCGAGAGTATTTTATTTGTTTATTTTAGTAGATTATTTTACTACGCTTTATCAACATCTTAGGTTCTTTATTGTCTGAATGAGATGAAGGTGATAATGCCGGTGAAATGAGTCCGGGGTCCAACACCGAAAGTTACACTGCATTTGCTCATATTGGGTTAAGGAAATACCCCGGAAAAACCTCAACCAGATAACTTGTCCCGACCGGGAATCGAATTCGGGCCACCTGGTTTCGCGGCCAGACGCGCTAAACACAGGTGTGGACTTAAGAGTGTTTTATCTTATATATAAAAGTCAATGTGGCTATGTATGTATGTATGTATGTATGTATGTATGTATGTATGTATGTATGTATGTATTTACTCTATACAAATCTACACACTTTGACCGATATGTGTCAAAGTTTCCACATTTAACCTTCATAACCAGGAGAAGAACATAGGCTACATTAAAATCGAACAAATGGACATTAAATTAATTAAAACATCTATCTAAACTAATAATAAATCTGTAGCCGAAATTTTTCTGGTAATTTTCGATTTTCCAAAAATAATTGATCCTAACATATATAATTAACCACCCTGAAACCGAAAATTGTTTTTTTGAAATTTTTGTCTGTATGTCTGTCTGTCTGTATGTTTGTTACCTTTTCACGCGATAGTGGATGAAAGGATTTCGATGAAAATTGGAATATAAATTAAGTTCGTTGTAACTTAGATTTTAGGCTATATGGCATTCAAAATACATTATTTAAAAGGGGAGTTATAAGGGGGTCTGAATTAAATAAATCGAAATATCTCGCTTATTATTGATTTTTGTGAAATATGTTACATAACAAAAGTTTCTTTACAAATAATTTGAGATAAGTTTTATTCCTTGAAAAATTTTGATAGGACTGATATTTAATGAGATAAATGAGTTTTAAAATTAAAATAACTGCCATCTAAGGCCGTGTAATGAAATAAAAAGCAAATGATTTCGTCTATAAGGGGCCTTGGACAGCAACAATCGAAAGCTATGAAAGATAGCCTACAGAGAATGTTTCTATGTTTGTATGAAGTACTATCGGAAGCTAAATTAACCGATTTGTATAATTAATTATTATTTCACCACTGTAAAGTTTAGTTTCTCTAGATGGACATAATGCTATAATGTTATTACAGTAACTTCTGATATAATATAATATAATATAATATAATATAATATAATATAATATAATATAATGTAATATTATATCATATAATTTAAGTTATTTGAAGGGTTCAGAACCATAGTGAGCCAAGCGCCATTTACTGAATACGTAGAAAACAAGGGTTAAAATTAAGTTATTACCATAATTCAATGGAAACCTATAACAAGTAAAATAAAGTATACACATTAACTCTAAATGATGTCAATGTTCATTAAACTATGGTTGCATGTAATAAAAATTAGAAACATGTTAAAGGAATTGTCATTGCACCAATGAGTGGTCTCTGGACCAAAATGATAGCATTTTAATTATTTAGATGCAATTTAAATTAAGTAACATATTAAACGATTTATCCTGCTATCAAACACGAATGTTCCCTGGATCAAACGTCCTATTTTAATTATGTAATTACTTTATATTTATTTCTAACGGGTGCAGCGGAGCGCACGGGTACGGTTAGTACTAATAATAAATCTGTAGCCAAAATGTTTCTGGTAATTTTCGATTTTCAAAAAATAATTGGTGTTAACATGTATAATTAACCATCCTGAAAACGAAAATCGCTTTTTTGAAATTTTTGTTTGTCTGTCTGTCTGTCTGTATGTTTGTTACCTTTTCACGCGATAATGGCTGAACTGATTTCGATGAAAATTGGAATATAAATTAACTTCGTTGTAACTTAGATTTTAGGCTATATGGCAGTACAATACTTTATTTAAACGGGGGGTTATAAGGGGGACTGAATTAAATAAATCGAAATATCTCGCTTATTATTGATTTTTGTGAAAAATGTTACATAACAAAAATTTCTTTAAAAATGATTTCCCATAAGTTTTATTCCAAGCAAAATTTTGATAGGACTGATATTTAAGTCTGTCTGTCTGTCTGTCTGGATGTTTGTTACCTTTTCACGCGATAATGGCTGAACGGATTTCGATGAAAATTGGAATATAAATTAAGTTCGTTGTAACTTGGGTTTTAGGCTACATAGCATTCAAAATACTTTATTTAAAAGGGGGGTTATAAGGGGGCCTGAATTAAATAAACCGAAATATCTCACTTATTATTGATTTTTGTGAAAAATGTTAAATAACAAAAGTTTCTTTAAAAATGATTTGCGATAAGTTGTATTCCGGGAAAAATTTTTATAGGACTGATATTTAAGGATATACAAGAGTTTTAAAATAACAATACATTTCCACCGCCGCCTCAGATTATAGTGTCGTTGTTCCTTAACTGCTATTTGCAAAATATTATTTTTTTAGTAGGAAGGAAAACAAATTTATTCATTCTATGGCAAGTAGTGCATAGGAGATCGTGAATTCTTACATTTTTACACAATCAGCTCTATTAATTTGGAGTGATTTATTAAAGGATGCATTCAAGACTAATTTAGAAATACGTTAAACGAATTATATTTGCACCAAATGAGTGGTCTCTGGACCAAAATGATAGCATTTTAATTATTTAAATACAATTTAAATTAATTAGCATATTAAACGATTTATTCTTCTATCAAACACGAATATCCCCTGGACCCAATGTTCTATTTTAATTATGTAATTACTTTATATTTATTTCTAATAAGTGCAGCGGAGCGCACGGGTACAGCTAGTAAAAAATAAAATTATATACGTTCAAAGATTCATGTATAATATTAAATGCAATCTTCTACAGTCAGTTGTTTTTTATTGTTGCCTGTTGTATTCAACATCAACTTTCACGAGGCCGTGGAAGAAAGAGCACGAAAGCATTGTTGATACATCATGAAGGCCAAAATTTAGACAGTTCATGCAAGAAGTATCTTTTCGCAGTCCAGGTAGTATGAGTTTCTCGATACAGTTGTAGATAGTGAGCAGGCTGTATTTTATCTAACTGAATTCTTCAATTCTTTGAAAGCACATAATTTAATAGTTACTTAGTTTTATATACATACTAGTGGCTTGTGCAGCAAATGCCGCAAACTAAGTTCATTAGACGTTCAAATAAAAATGTTTCAGATTTATTTTCAATGAAGAATACCAGACATTTTGAAAGTCATTTGCTTCCATAATAATGAAACATACTCCCTCTGAATGTTTTTATCCCAAATACTTTATCTTGAACTTATCCACCTTCAGTTTTTGAGTTTCAATGCGAAAACGCAAGTAGCAATGCCAGGACGATCAGTGGGTTTTCCATGTGGGAGTAAAGCAATAGCTATTTCAGGTCATTGTGGATTGTAGGTGAAAGTTTAAAAAAATGTCAGGTTTGCTATGCTTTCGAACAATAACATAGCATCTTGATATAGCTGCTGCATGTAGATCTTGAAACGTAAAGGGTAAAATCATTTTATCCTGTTAAGAGATCTTGCTGAAATAATCGAGAGATTACAAAATTTTCTAGGCCTCTTATTTTATCAGAAAGTAATACCTTCTGGTCTTTCCTTAGGAACTCTAATTTTTGCGCTCTCTCGAGCCAATACTGAAGAGAATGTCGCATATAAATATCTACACCACACCGCCATTAATTATATGAAAAAGACCCAACCCCACTTGATTAATAACTATAAAAATATTTCATTTTTAATAATAATTATTATCTTACGTAAGTTTTATAGTTATATATTACATAGCCGTCACTCAGTAAGTAGAAATGAAGATCTAATTTAAGATATTCTCTACATCTACTTACATAACCCCAAAACGTTTCGCTTTCATATCATCAATATAGCATTAATATGTATAATTAATGAAAAATATCACATCATGGCATTAACTATAACAATATTTAATTTCTAATGGTAATAATGTCATCAAACCACCTCAGGTTTTGTAGATTTTAATATCCAATACACAGCCGTATTCAGAAAATTACACACCACAGAATCACACCTGTAAATTATTTTTTGTAAATCTTGAAGTTTTTAATAATCAATTGAATTTGAACTCTTAATATGTCAGCAATCCTGCCTTCGTGTAATATTGTTTATTGTAATGTGTTTGTGTTTTGTTTTATTTTGAAATGCCATTATTTCTCAAAACTTACGACAGATGGATTTTGGAAAATAGGGAAATGATGTAGGAAAATTGACATTTCACTGAAAACTACTATTTTTCTGAAAAACTTTGGGTCCCAAGCTTCAAAATGAGGGGTCATTTATTAAAATCCGTTCAGCCGTTTTCCCGTAATTTCCATTACTAGTTCAAATTATATATATATATATATATATATATATATATATATAATGGACATAGTAAAAGTGTAATAAGTCAAAGATAATAAGATGCACTTACATTTTATAAAAGATCTTTTATCAATGAAACTTTTATAAAAGAATACCTATTACACTGTCATATTATTTTATAAAAGATCTTTGTCAAATAACTTTGATAGTGTAATAGCAGCCTTAGCTAGTAGGTTAGGTCCATTTTCGGCTTTTCTCCTCAATTTTATAGAGTTCCTTCAGTGGATCAGCGTCCATTTCGTACGTGAAACCATTTCTCGCGATACAAACCGGCGGTGAATCTCCAGCGTGCACCGTGTCTCCCAGGTCAGTGTTTCCCAAACTTTTTGAAGTGGGAACAGTTCCGCGGACCACCTTGGTATTGTTCCCTTCGAAAGTAAATTTATCATTTTTGTAGCATATTTTAATACCAGTATACTTATATTTTAAAATTTAATTAATTAAAATTAATTTATTTCAATTAATTTTATATTAGTATTAACTAAATAAGTTAATTTTGATAGAAGAAAATTCATTTTTTTTATAATTCAAGTCTATTAGAGTTTGGATAATCTTTAACTTATAAATTTAAAAATTTAATAAATGTTGGTACTCACATTAATACTGCAATTTGACAGGTTTACTTTTTAAGTGCCGTTTCAATTTCACGAGTTCCATACACTCGTTTGAAAGCTCTTCGTAACAAACAACGCACCGAGGTTTTGGTTCACTCTCATTGCCACACCAAGTAAATCCAACTTTAAAATAACTCTTGTCTTATTTACGAAAGTATTTTTTTTGAACAGCTACCACTAGGATTAGATAAGTCTTTAATGGTACTAGAATCACTGAATATCTTCACACACAGCTTCTGAATTATTAGCATTGCCTAAATGAAGCGTTTCTTTTTTTACGAAGATGTATAATGGACACTATTTAACAGAGAAATAGACAACTACTAGCATGTAGCACATAAGAAGGATTTCTTTTTTTTTTTTTTAGTAGGTTATTTTACGACGCTTTATCAACATCTTAGGTTATTTAGCGTCTGAATGAGTAGAAGGTGATAATGCCGGTGAAATGAGTCCGGGGTCCAGCACCGGAAGTTACTCAGCATTTGCTCGTATTGGATTGAGGGAAAACCCCGGAAAAAACCTCAACCAGGTAACTTGCCCCGACCGGGAGTCGAACCCGGGCGACCTGGTTTCACGACCAGGTGCGATAGCGTTACTCCACAGGTGTGGACAAGTAACTGCTAACAGGAAAGCGACGAATCGACAATGCACTGAATGTGGTATAAGTTACTTGTGATTGACTGCAGAAAATCTATATATATAATTTGAACTGGTAATGGAAATTACGGGAAAACGGCTGAACGGATTTTAATAAATGGCCCCTCATTTTGAAGCTTGGAACCCAAAGTTTTTCGGAAAAGTAGTAGTTTTCAGTGAAATGTCAATTTTCCTACATAATTTTCCAATTTTCCAAAATCCATCTGTTGTCAGTTTTGAGAACTAATTTTATTCAGTCACGGCCGACTTGATTGAATTTCAGAACAAAACACACACTACAATAAACAATAGGCTATTAAACGAAGGCCATGACCTGTAGGATTGCCGACATATTTAGAGCTCAATTCAATTTGTTATTAAAAACTGATTCTGCAGTGTATAATTTTCTGAGTACAGCTGTGTATTGGATATTCAAATCTACGAAACTTGAGGTGGTTTGATGACATTATTACCATTAGAAATTAAATATTATTATAGTTAGTATCATGATGCGTCTATTTTTCATTAATTGTACATAATATTGATGCTATATTGATGATATGAAAGTGAAACGTTTTGAGGTTATGTAAGTAAATGTAGAGAATATCTTAATTTAGATCTTCATTTCTATAATTTACTGAGTGACTGCTATATATAAAACTACAAAACTTAAGTAAGATAATAATATTGTTATTAAAAATCATATATTTTTATACTTATTAACCCAGTGGGGTTGGATCTTTTTCATATACTTAATGGCGGTGTAGTGTAGATATTGATATGTGTCATTGTCTTCAGTATTGGCTCGAGAGAGCGCAAAAATTACAGTTCCTAAGGAAAAATCAAAAGGTATTACTTACCGATAAAATAAGAGGCCTAGAAAATTTTGTAGTCTCCAGATCATTTCAGCAAGATCTCTTAGTAGGATAAAATGATTTTACGCTCTACATTTTAAGTTCTACATGCAGCAGCTATACGAAAATGCTATTGTTCGAAAGCTTAGCAAACCTGACATTTTTTTAACTTTTGCCTACAATCCACAATGACCTGAAATAGCTATTGCTATCGTCCTGACATTGATACTTGCGTTTTCGCGTTGAAATTCAAAAATTGAAGTTGGATAGGTTCAAGAAAAAGTATTTGGCCTAAAAAAATCCATTCAGACGGAGTATGTTTCATTATTATGGAAGCAAATAACTATCAAAAAGACAAGTATTCTTCATTGAAAATAAATGTGAAAAATTTTTATTTGAACGTCTAACGAACTTAGTTTGCAGCAGCATTTGCTGTACAAGCCACTAGTATAATTAGAAAAGTATTGTAATTTGAATTTCTGGATCTGATTCGCCTGCATTTTAAAACATACGAAGTCTGAAAAAAACAGAAAAAAAAAAAATAATACAGAAACATGCCCGATTTTCAACACGTAAAGATGCAATTTGGCATGTTCTATTATTGGTGTACCACGTACAGTACGTGACCATTTCAATGTGCAGACTGGGTGTCGGTAAAACTATTAAGAAAGTCATCAAGACATGAAAAGGTTCGGTGCTTTGGTCCTCTGTTGTGAATTTGGGTGGTCCCTGGCAGGGTAACAGGTGCGGCACCAGACCCTCTTTTGTTGCTGAGAGTAGAGTGAGAATTCGGTAGACGATTAGGGTAATAAAATTCATAAAATGTCCGTACTGGGAGAAAAAGTGAAAGCCGATTGCCATGTGTCATTTCCAAACTCTGAGATTTTCAGCTATAGTGTGGTACGCAATTCGTTTGAATTTTATTTTTTCTTCTATCTTTTTTGAAGGACCACAAGGGCAGACCTCGAGGACCACAGGTGGTCCGCGGACCATATTTTGAGAAACACTGTCCCAGGTAATCACAAAGACCCAGAAGTTCCCGCATTTACATACTTTTTCCTATACATCTATACTAATAATAAATCTGTAGCCGAAAATTTTCTGGTAATTTTCGATTTTCCAAAAATAATTGGTCCTAACATATATAATCAACCACCCTGAAACCGAAAATCGCTTTTTTGAAATTTTTGTTTGTATGTCTGTCTGTCTGTCTGTCTGTCTGTATGTTTGTTACCTTTTCACGCGATAATGGCTGAACCGATTCCGATGAAAATTGGAATATAAATTAAGTTCGTTGTAACTTAGATTATAGGCTATATGGCATTCAAAATACATTATTTAAAAGGGGGGTTATAAGGGGGCCTGAATTAAATAAATCGAAATATCTCGCTTATTATTGATTTTTGTGAAAAATTTTACATAACAAAAGTTTCTTTAAAAATGATTTCCCATAAGTTTTATTCTCTGAAAAAGTTTGATAGGACTGATATTTAATGAGATAAATGAGTTTTAAAATTAAAATAACTGCCATCTATGGCGGTGTATTGAAATAAAAAACAAATGACTTCGTCTATAAGGGGCCTTGGACACAACAATCGAAAGCTATGAAAGATAGCCTACAGACAATGTTTCTGTGTTCGTATGAAGTAATATCGGAAGCTAAATTAACCGATTTGTATAATTAATTATTATTTCATCATTGGAAAGTGTAGTTTCTCTGGATGGACATAATGCTATAATGTTATTACAGTAACTTGTGAGTGAATTGAGGACAGGTAAGATTAAAATAGCTTCTTATGCACAGAAAACTTGATAGGTTATTCTGTATATTCATTTCCTGTATTTCTTATACTGTAATAATGTTTATGAACATATTCATTTTTATCTCAGAGAATTAACGAACAACGAGAGTGTATTGATTTAGTATGCAGTAATAGTACGTTAGCTTAGCAATGCATTATTTTATAATTCAAATTTTAACTATGCTCAATTGAATCGTGTTAAAATACATAAAATATATATGCAATAAATGCAATGCAAAAAAAAATGGGTAATGAGCCAAGCAGATTATGTTGCGCTGTTGTAAAAGTTGTTCCTCCTGAGATTCAAGAGCTCCCACAACAAATTAAAAACTTTCTAATTCGAGTACATCCGTTATCAACACACTTTTTCATAATATAATATAATATAATATAATATAATATAATATAATATAATATAATATAATATAATATAATATAATATAATATAATATAAACATAATAATAAATCTGTAGCCAAAATTTTTCTGTTAATTTTCGCTTTTCCAAAAATAATTGGTAAAAACAATTAAGGAACATGTTAAAGGAATTGTCATTGCACCAAATGAGTGTTCTCTGGATCAAAATGATCGCATTTTAATATTTTAAAAACAATTAAATTAAGTATTCTGACCATTATTTGGTGATTGGAGAATTAAGAGAAAGATTATCAGTAGCCAAGCGAGTAGAGCAACAAGTTAATATTACTAAATTCAATATTTTGAAATTAAAGGACGAGGAAGCTAAGCAAAATTATCAGGTCGAAAGTTCGAATAGGTTTGCCACTTTAGAAAGTTCCGACGAAGTTGAGAAAGAATTAGATGTTAATAGCGTGTGGGAAAATATCAGAGATAGTATCAAAATTGCAGCTGAGCAGAGCATAGGTTATTATGAAACTAGGAAAAAGAAACCGTGGTTTGATGAAGATTGTTGCATGGTAGTAGAAAGAAGGAAACAGGCAAAATTGAAATTCTTACAGGATCCAGTTGAGGAGAAGAGAGATAATTATTTCAATGAAAGACGGGAAGCAAGTCGTACACTTAGGAATAAAAAGAGAGGTTACTTGAAGGAAAAACTGAATGAGGTAGAAACAAGTAGTAAGAATAAAAACATTCGAGATTTATATAAGGGTATAAAGGAATTTAAGAACGGATATCAGCCAAGGGTAAACGTGATCAAGGATGAGAATGGTGACTTGCTTGCAGACTCTCCATCAATCCTAAACAGATGGAAAAACTATTTTGCGCAACTACTAAATGTACATAGGCCAAATAGAAATGATCGAGACGAAATTGAAATGCAAACTGCTGAGCCATTTATACCCGAACCCACGCTTTCAGAAGTCGAAATTGCGATAGAAAATCTGAAAAAGTACAAGTCTCCAGGTATCGATCAAATTCCAGCAGAATTAATACAAGAGGGTGGGAGTGCATTATATAACGAAATTTATAAACTTGTACTTGCTATTTGGGAAAAGGAAATTGTACCAGAACAATGGAAGGAGTCCATAATTGTACCTATTATTAAAAAGGGGGACAAAACCAACTGTGGTAACTTTCGAGGAATATCACTTTTGTTGACGTCGTACAAAATTTTGTCCAATATTCTTTTGAGAAGATTAACTCCGTACGTAGATGAAATTATTGGGGATCATCAGTGCGGTTTTCGGCGTAATAGATCGACTATTGATCAGATTTTTTGTATTCGACAGATAATGGAGAAAAAATGAGAGTATAAGGGTACAGTACATCAGTTATTCATAGATTTCAAAAAGGCTTATGACTCTGTTAAGAGGGAAGTATTATATGATATTCTTATTGAATTTGGTATTCCCAAGAAACTAGTTCGATTAATTAAAATGTGTCTCAGTGAAACATACAGCAGAGTCCGTATAGGTCAGTTTCTATCTGATGCTTTTCCAATTCACTGCGGGCTAAAGCAGGGAGATGCACTATCACCTTTACTTTTTAACTTTGCTGTAGAATATGCCATTAGGAAAGTTCAGGATAACAGGCAGGGTTTGGAATTGAACGGGTTACATCAGCTTCTTGTCTATGCGGATGACGTGAATATGTTAGGAGAAAATACACAAACGATTAGGGAAAACACGGAAATTTTACTTCAAGCAAGTAGAGCGATCGGTTTGGAAGTAAATCCCGAAAAGACAAAGTATATGATTATGTCTCGTGACCAGAATATTGTACGAAATGGAAATATAAAAATTGGAGATTTATCCTTCGAAGAGGTGGAAAAATTCAAATATCTTGGAGCAACAGTAACAAATATAAATGACACTCGGGAGGAAATTAAACGCAGAATAAATATGGGAAATGCGTGTTATTATTCGGTTGAGAAGCTCTTATCATCCAGTCTGCTGTCGAAAAATCTGAAAGTTAGAATTTAAAAAACAGTTATATTACCGGTTCTTCTGTATGGTTGTGAAACTTGGACTCTCACTCTGAGAGAGGAACATAGGTTCAGGGTGTTTGAGAATAAGGTGCTAAGGAAAATATTTGGGGCTAAGCGGGATGAAGTTACAGGAGAATGGAGAAAGTTACACAACACAGAACTGCACGCATTGTATTCTTCACCTGACATAATTAGGAACATTAAATCGAGACGTTTGAGATGGGCAGGGCATGTAGCATGTATGGGCGAATCCAGAAATGCATATAGAGTGTTAGTTGGGAGACCGGAGGGAAAAAGACCTTTAGGGAGGCCGAGACGTAGATGGGAGGATAATATTAAAATGGATTTGAGGGAGGTGGGATATGATGATAGAGACTGGATTAATCTTGCACAGGATAGGGACCGCTGGCGGGCTTATGTGAGGGCGGCAATGAACCTTCGGGTTCCTTAAAAGCCATTTGTAAGTAAGTAAGTAAACATATTAAACGATTTATCCTTCTATCAAACACGAATGTTCCCTGGATCAAATGCCCTATTTTAATTATGTAATTACTTTATATTTATTTCTAACGGGTGCAGCGGAGCGCACGGGTACGGCTAGTATAAGTATATGTTGATGAATGATTTATTTATTTTAAATGCTTCCTCAAATTTCGAGGTTAATAATGTTTAATAATTTAATGTTAAGTTGAAGTACTTTCAACTTCAGTTAAGGCGGGGTTCAGGGAAACCCAGATTCAGAAGGGAGGGTACAAATGTGATTCACAGCCAGCAGGCACTTCCGCGTGCCCAAAAGTCTTTCGGAAGAGAGATCGCTGCTTCTACACTATACAGGTGCGCCAAAGAAAATATTTTGATAGCATCAAAAACTGCTTCCTTCCTCATTGTGGAGCAGTCCCGTACCGACTGTTATCGTTCCCGAAATAACGTAACGGTGCTGCATCACGCCGTGTGACCTTCATGTACACAGAGCATTTGGGCAAACACACAAGTATTGCATACGGCGAGCCAGCTTTGGTGTGAAGTTCAGTCACAAAGACGCTGATGTAGAGGTCAGAGACACAAGTGACGAGCTGATAAAGGCAGATAAACATTTTAATTGGTGCTAGTTGTTTATTGCCAGAAAAATACAACACGGAGAAATTGTAAATTTATAAAATTCTGTCACTCCCCTGACCCTGAAAAAGACTGTTCTCATGCTGAGGGGAGGATTCAATACATAATAAATTTACATGCATAAATTACAATAAAATAACACCTTACTCACTTACTTAATTACTTACTGGCTTTTAAGGAACCCGGAGGTTCATTGCCGCCCTCACATAAGCACGCCATCGGTCCCTATCCTGAGCAAGATTAATCCATCCTCTTATCATCATATCCCACCTACCTCAAATCCATTTTAATATTATCTTCCCATCTACGTCTCGGCCTGCCTAAAGGTCTTTTTCCCTCCGGCCTCCCAACTAACACTCTATATGCATTTCTGGATTCGCCCATACGTGCTACATGCCCTGTCCATCTCAAACGTCTGGATTTAATGTTCCTAATTATGTTAGGTGAAGAATACAATGCGTGCAGTTCTGTGTTGTGTAACTTTCTCCATTCTCCTGTAACTTCATCCCTCTTAGCCCCAAATATTTTCCTAAGCACCTTATTCTCAAATACCTTTAACCTATGTGTCCAAGTTTCCCAACCATACAGTACAACCGGTAATATAAATGTTTTATAAATTCTAACTTTCAGATTTTTTGACAGCAGACTGGATGATAAATGTTTCTCATTCTAGGGTCGATATTAGTACTGTGGTTGAAAACAGTACTCGTTAAACACTTGAGTTCAAACAAATGTATTGTATCCGTGTCTTTGGTATTGTATTGTATTGTATTGTATATATTAACATTCCATGCTATTCATACATTGCTTCACAGCTAGAATATGGAACAAGTCAAAAAAACTTAATACTATTATAATAATATTATATATTATAATAAAATAACACCTAAAATTAATAATTACTCATAACAAATTGCTTAGGCCTACATACTTATTTACTTACTTACTTACTTACTTACAAATGGCTTTTAAGGAACTCGAAGGTTCATTGTCGCCCTCACATAAGCCCGCCATCGGTCCCTATCCTGAGCAAGATTAATCCATTCTCTATCATCATATCCCACCTCCCTCAAATCCATTTTAATATTATCTTCCCATCTACGTCTCGGCCTCGCTAAAGGTTTTTTCCCTCCGGCCTCCCAACTAACACTCTATATGCATTTCTGGATTCGCCCATACGTGCTACATGCCCTGCCCATCTCAAACGTCTGGATTTAATGTTCCTAATTATGTCAGGTGAAGAATACAATGCGTGCAGTTCTGTGTTGTGTAACTTTCTCCATTCTCCTGTAACTTCATCCCTCTTAGCCTCAAATATTTTCCTAAGAACCTTATTCTAATACACCCTTAACCTATATTCCTCTCTCAAAGTGAGAGTCCAAGTTTCACAACCATAAAGAACAACCGGTAATATAACTGTTTTATAAATTCTAACTTTCAGATTTTTTGACGGCAGACTGGATGATAAAAGTTTCTCATTCTAGGGCCGATATTAGTACTATGGTTGAAAACAGTTAAACACTTGAGTTCAAACAAATGTATTGTATCCATGTCTTTGGTATTGTATTGTATTGTATTGTATTGTATTTATTAACATTCCATGGTATTCATACAATGCTTCACAGCTAGAATATGGAACAAGTCAAAAAACTTAATACTGTAATAATAATATTATATATTATAATAAAATAACACCTAAAATTAATAATTACTCATAACAAATTGCTTAGGCCTACATATATACTTAAATGTCAAAATGTTGGAAGTAAATAGATGTGGGTATTTATTCATTAATTTGTTAGTATGTACATTCTAAGGCCGATATTATTACTATGGTTGAAAACATTGCTCGTTAAACACTTGAGTTCAAACAAATGTATTGTATCCATGTCTTTGGTATTGTATTGTATTGTATTGTATTTATTAACATATCATGGTATTCATACATTGCTTCACAGCTAGAATATGGAACAAGTCAAAAAACTTAATACTATTATAAAGTCACAGTCTAGATGAAATATATACAGGCGAAATTTGCAATATAGTCTACTAGTACAACACAAAGTTTTAGTATCAATTTCATGAAGCGTTATTGAATGTCATGAATTCACCTACAGAATAGAAGGCGTGAGAAATTAGGTACTTCTTTAATTTGGCCCTAAATAATCTTATGTTTTGAGTTTCATTTTTTATATCGATAGGGAGGCTATTAAAAATTTTTACTGCCATATAACGCACTCCTTTTTGATACCACGATAGACTTGCCGATGGAGTATGAAAGTCATTGATTTAATTCCCAATATGCTCAGTCAATTAAAGAGGGCAGTGTGTTATGATAATACATTTTGAAATAATTTTAGTTTTGTCCTTTAAATGTGCAGAAATTGGATCCAAAAAAAATGTAACACTGAAAAATTCCTTTGCAGAACGAAAAGTTACATTTGTTCGGATCAAATTTCTTTCCCAAAACACACTATGAAATGTTTCATATAAAATAATCTCTATCTCGGAAAGTAAGCAACAACGAGCAAAATTGTATGAAACATTTTTGTTCGAAATATCTTAAGGAATAACCCCCTGAAATTAATGTATGTATGTATGTATGTATGTATGTATGTATGTATGTATGTATGTATGTATGTATGTATGTATGTATGTATGTATGTATGTATGTATGTATGTATGTACGTATGGTTCACCTTGTGTGTGTGTGTGTGTGTGTGTGTATACACACACATACATATTATATATTTTAATTTCTTGCACAGATTGACAGAATTGTACAACTAAAGGAAATAACACTAGCTAGAAATCTTTGTTAGCAGTGGATTCAGAAAACATTCATTATTTGGCAGTGAAACAATTGTTATCCTAGGTAATGTACCTAGTTCTGAAGAAAAATAATTTTCTTTTCAACAGTGATTATTTATAAAATTTCCCTACTAACTATACCAGATGTCCTTAAGGTAATATTTATTTATTTATTTATTTATTTGTTTGTTTACTTATTTATTTATTTAATTATCTATTCACTTATTTATTTATTTATTTACTTATTTATTTATTTGCTTATTTATTTACTTATTTACTTATTTATTTATTTATTTGTTTACTTATTTATTTATTTAATTATCTATTTACTTATTTATTTATTTACTTATGTATTTATTTACTTATTTACTTATTTATTTATTTGCTTATTTATTTATTTATTTATTTGTTTACTTATTTATTTATTTATTTACTTATTTATTTATTTAATTATCTATTTACTTATTTATTTACTTATTTACTTATTTATTTACTTATTTACTTATTTATTCATTTGTTTACTTATTTATTTACCTTTTTATTTAATTGCTTATTTATTTACTTATTTACTTATTTATTTACTTATTTACTTATTTATTTACTTATTTATTTATTTACTTATTTATTTATTTGCTTATTTATTTACTTATTTATTTATTTATTTACTTATTTATTTATTTATTTATTTGTTTACTTATCTATTTACTTATTTATTTATTTACTTATTTATTTACTTATTTACTTATTTATTTATTTGTTTACTTATTTATTTACTTATTTATTTATTTATTTATTTACTTATTTATTTATTTGCTTACTTATTTATTCATTTGTTTACTTATTTATTTACTTATTTATTTATTTGCTTATTTATTTACTTATTTACTTATTTATTTACTTATTTATTTATTTATTTACTTATTTATTTACTTATTTATTTATTTGCTTATTTATTTATTTATTTACTTATTTATTTACTTTTTTATTCATTCATTCATTCATTTATTTATTTATTTATTGGATTTTATAGATAGATGTACTCTAGGAAATAAAATTAATTTGTATTAACGTTGTATCAAATTCACTTTTTATAACGAATTAACAACCCTTTAAATACCCATTCCCGTACGTTCGATTTTTACTGTCCACAATATTCCTTGACTTTCATGCTTTACGTAAAGTTGATGCTTCCCGATTGCAGGGGACTTGACCCGCGTGTTATATCTAAGTAGGTAAACTTTGAGTTTCTCCTATATCGACGGAGCAGTGTATATGCATTTGTTAATATACAGTCCCATGTCACTAGCATAACAAATTGAGAGGACCTTCAGGATTCAGGAATTGAAAACACGCGTGGCTGAGATCCTTGAGATGAACTGTAATCACAGAGCCATTACAAACCTCGGCTATTCCATCGTCAGCGACGTAACAGACGCGAGTAAAATTATGTCAGATATAAAACGGAAGTAGCCTACTTAACCTCACAAATCTGTACACAATTCTGTGACAAATTAGAACGTCCTGACTCAGTGACGTCATTCCATAATTGTTCTTACTAATGCCTTCCTGGCTTACGAAGTTATTGGGTAATTTTATTCCTAACTATTAGGGGAGTAGTGGGTACAGTGAGACACAAAATATTAAGACATATGTATGCAAGTGATAATTCAAGTATTTTTAAAATCAAGTGCAATACAAATAGACATTAAAACATGGAGTATAATAATACATAAACAAAAATGTTAATAAATAAAGGACATGATATACAATACGTGTTTGTAAAAAAAATGCAAATGTCTCACTGTTCCCATTCAGGAGGGTACAGTGAGACACCACATTGTCTATTAACGGACATTGAAATCATTTACATTTATTTCAAAAGAAAGGAAAGCTTGCTGTCTCTTTATCTTGACATGTTCTGTAGGCTTATTTAGAATCATTTTGATGTCTGACTTCGAAACCATTGAAACATCTGGAACATTTGGAAAAGTGAATTTTCCATGACATTTCAAACTTTTGCGAAAAAATTAAATGAATTTTTGGTGGCAACAAAGGTTATCATTATAAGAATTTAATGTAATTCTTTATTATTTTTTAACATTTTCTCAAATTTTGTGAATAATTTTTTTATTTATGAAACCATTAAAATGTAATGTATCCATTATTTTAAGCTACAGTTCCTAAATTGGTTACTAGTATGTTCATTTTTAATGTTAGTTACTGGTAAATGTAATATAATTACAGTTTGTTTTTGCAAATCATTGGTACATGGGAACAGTGAGACGTATCAGTGCACCCTTCAATGGCATGTCTCACTGTTCCCTTTACGCATAGTTCATTTAAAAATGACGCCATCACTTCAAAATTAAAACAAGAAAGACGAAACTTTGCCAAACATAATCTCAAATACCATAGTATTAGGTAACAAAACATTCATTTTATATCTCATTTGTATACCCAATATAACCTTCATTAAACACAAGCCAAAATTTTACTTCTAGAGTGAAAAATTACGAATTATTTTTTTATCACTCGCCTTTATAACTAGAATCAAATCGAGTATGAAAATACTGTTACTTTACTCATGCAACATACAACTCCACTACTGTATTACCAACATCTCAACATCAAAATTTACCATCTAAATAAAAAAAGTCTCACTATTCTCCCTGTCTTACTGTACCCACTTCTCCCCTACTTATAAGTTCTGACTTTTTTTTCTCTGTCTATATATAGTGGACGTGGTTCGATATCCGACAAGGGAATGAAGATTTGTATCTCTTTTTCATGAAAATGGAAGTGTGCTAATCATAACTATTGAACGATGAACTTTCGCCGTGCTGACCATATAAACAAAGAGGCATATTATTTAGGAATGTCTATTATTGGTTCAAAAGACGTTATTCTTAAAGTAGACGATGACATGATTGACAATAAAATTTATGATTATTATGAATATGATAATTGTTACGCAAAGTCCCGAATGAAATTTTAAGTGAGCGATCTCAAGCGACAGAAAACTGATTATTACCAAGCAAAAATTACTTTTAAGGAACCCGCAGTTTCATTGCCGCCCTCACATAAGCTCGCCATCGGTCCCTATCCTGTGCAAAATTAATCATATTCCACCTCCCTCAAATCCATTTTAATAATATCCTCCCATCTATATCTCGGCCTCCCCAAAAGTCCTTTTCCCTCCGGCCTCCCAACTAACACTCTATATCCATTTCTGGATTCGCCCATAAGTGCTACATGCCCTGTCCATCTCAAACGTCTGGATTTAATGTTCCTAATTACGTCACGTGAAGAATATAATGCGTGCAGTTTTGCGTTATGTAACTTTCTCAATTCTCATGTAACTTCATCCCTCTTAGCCTCAAATATTTTCCTAAGAACCTTATTCTCAAACACCCATAATCTCTGTTCTTCTCTGAAAGTGAGAGTCCAAGTTTCACAACCACACAGAACAACCGGTAATATAACTGTTTTATAAATTCTAACTTTCAGATTTTTTGATAGCAGACTAGATGGCAAAAGCTTCACAACCGAATAATAACACGCATTTTCCATATTTATTCTGCGTTTAATTTCCTCCCGAGTGTCATTTATATTTGTTACTGTTGCTCCAAGATATTTGAATTTTTCCACCTCATCGAAGGATAAATTTCTAATTTTTATATTTTCATTTCGTACAATATTCTGGTCACGAGACATAATCATATTCCTAGCCTTTCGGGATTTACTTCCAAACCTATCGCTTTACTTGCTTCATATAAAATTTCTGCGTTTTCCTTAATTATTTGTGGAATTTTTCCTAACATATTCACGTCATCCTCATAGACAAGAAGCTGACGTAACCCGTTCAATTCCAAACCCTCTCTGTTATCCTTAACATTCTTAAGGGCATATTCCAGAGCGAATTTAAAAAGTAAAGGTGATAGTGAATATCCTTGCTTTAGCCTGCAGTGAATTGGAAAGCATCAGCATGGTTTTAGGGAAGGCTTCTCATGTGATAGTCAAATTACGTCGCTGGTTCAGGATCTAGCTGAAGAGGTAGATAGAGGCGGAAGAATCGATGCAGTTGTGATTGACTTTTCGAAAGCATTTGATTTGGTGCCACATGACATATTAATAGATAAGTTAAGTAGGCTAGGAATAGATAAAAGAGTGGTGCTATGGATCCAAGAATTCTTAAAAGGTAGAATCCAGAGAGTTAGAGTAGGTCATGAAATATCGGAAATTGGAAATATAAGTTCAGGGGTGCCACAGGGCAACGTTCTGGGTCCATTACTCTTTATAATTTACGTAAATGACCTATGCCAGGATATTACATCAAATGTGAGGCTATTTGCAGACGACTGCATTATCTATAGAAAGATTAGAAATAATTCAGATGTAGATGCTATTCAAACAGACTTGAATAACATTTACAACTGGGCGT
This sequence comes from Periplaneta americana, assembly GCF_040183065.1. Classification (NCBI taxonomy): domain Eukaryota; kingdom Metazoa; phylum Arthropoda; class Insecta; order Blattodea; family Blattidae; genus Periplaneta; species Periplaneta americana. The sequence continues at coordinate 177,019,612 of NC_091123.1, forward strand.
TAAAGCATAGGATGAAAATAAATGGTTCTAAAAGTAAATCTATAACATTTTGTAAAACCCGAGAGGAAACTAGTCTAAATTACGAATTCAGTGGTGTTGTAATTCCGCAAGAACAATGTTGTAAATACCTAGGAGTGTATTTAAACTCCAAACTTTCTTGGGGAGAGCATGTTGATAATGTTACAGGCAAAGCATGGAGGGCACTTCACTTTATTATGAGAATCTTGAGAAAGGCTAGCCCCAAATCGAGGGAAATAGCATATCTAACATTAGTGCGACCGTTAATGGAATACGGAACTACGTGTTGGGATCCCTATAGAATATATCAGATAAATTCCTTAGAAAGAATCCAGTATAGGGCAGCTAAATTTGTTAAAGGTAAAAGAGAAGATGGGAACGATACGATAAAAGAACTTAAATGGGAAACTTTGGAAAACAGACGTAGGAAAACTAGAATAACATCATTGTATAGAGCACATCTAGGTCAGAAAGCATGGGTAGACATAACGGCTCGGTTAGAAAAGCCAACGTACTATGGTAGGAACGATCATGATTTTAAAATCAAATGTAGGAAACAGAAAACGGATGTAGGTAAATTCTCATTTTTAAATAGAACTATAAATGATTGGAATGACCTACCTGCAGCGGTCTTTGAGGGCTGTCCTTCCTTAAGGAGATTCAAGAATAATTTAAAGAGTTGTGTATAAAGTGAAAATTAAAATTAAGGTGACATTCAACACTTAATTTTTTAAGGTGGCATGTATTTATCTAGCCTGACGAGTTTACTTCCTTGGTTTGAATTGTAAATTATTTAAAAATAGCGTGTAAGAGGGCCTTACACTAGAAATGTTTAGTTTAAATGTAGTTCTGTTTATAAGTATGCATAAGAATGCAATTATTTGACTTATTTGAACTATTGTATCAGTGAAGCGAGGTGAGTCAGTGAAGTTATGGTTTTACAGTGCAGTGAACAGTTCCGATCAGTGATAATTTATAGCGTCAATGAAATGTGTTCTATAGTGTCAGTGAAATGTGTGCTAAAGTGTCAGTGAAATGCGTCATAGTGCCACTACAGGGAATGAGATGAGAGTAAAGTGAAAGACTATTGAAACTTATGTAGGACCTATACATAATTATGTAGGTTGTGTTGTAAAATTAGGTGTTTTATTTTATGTTTAATTATTATTGTGTTAAATTGTATTGTGTATTCTTATTGTATTGTGTATAAAATTGTATATGTGTTGTAAATTTTATTATGTAGGCTATTGTAAATTTTATTGTGTATTGCTTATCATTTTAACTGTGTATTGTTAATATTGTATATACCACTGCCACCGGGTGCTTGCCCACTTGCAGTGTAAATAAATACATACATACATACATACATCAGATAGAAACTGGCCTATACGGACTCTGCTGTAAGTTTCACTGAGACACATATTAATTAATCGAACTAGTTTCATGGGAATACCAAATTCAATAAGAATATTATAAAACTTCACTCTTAATCGAGTCATATGTCTTTTCGAAATCTATGAATAACGAATATATCACGAAGAATTAGCTATGCAGTTTCTCCTGTGCATCGTTAATATTTAGAAGGAAAAGCATATAGGATCTGGACTGCCATACTATCACGAAGGCCACTGTCATATTCATAATTAGGGAGCGGATTTTTATGTGCTAAAAAATGTAAATATATTTATTTTTTATGTGCTAAAAAGTACAAAAATATTTGCTAAAAATAAAAAAAATATATTTTTAAATATGACAAAAATACCTTACTTAGCTTGGAAAAAATATATATTACTATGTACTCACCAACCACACTTGAGTGCTACTAGTTGGCCGAGAATTGCAGTGAACAACAAAGGTCATCTCCAAATTCTCCATCACAAATGCATGCCGATTATCTCTGAACAACGACTTATACTGTGAAAATGGTCTTTCCGCATCACAGGACGTCAGACGTGCATATTTAAAAAGAGGAATGTCCAATACTTGAGCAACTTCACACATTTTTTTATATCCACGGTTTTTCCCAAACACATTCTGGAATTTGTCCCTTAGTACTTGTACTTCTGAACCTGGTAGCGACAACAGGTTTTTGAATGTTTCGAGTTTTTTGATGGTGTCACACAAAAAGCTTAGATTTGCTAATAGGAAAGCCAAATCGTTTTTTAAATAACCATCTTTCAGTATATCTTGAAGGATATCGATTGATGAAGCCCGATAACAGGGAATCACAACAAGACGTATTGCCTTACTTGATAGACATGAGCGAGAGGCGAGAGATTTGTTTAAATTAAATAATGATCATACCCGAGCTCTTATCTGTTGTGTTTCACAAACAAAGCGTGGAATGAAATCATCTTCGGCAACGATAAACATTCCTAATTATGTGCTGGAAAATCTCTCCTCCTTGTCCATGTTAATTTATTCTCTAATAATAACACTGATATGCTGCCCAGCAGTGCTCAGAACTTGAGGCGATACTATTACAAAAATGGATCACGGATACACCACACAGAGCTTAGAAACACGAAGCAACCAAAAATTCTTAAAAAGATAACGCACTTCTGAGTGACATAATTGATTTAGTTTTAAAATGTTTAAAAATTCTTGTAAAAAATTATTTAAGTAAAAAAACTAAAGATTTATGTGTTTATAATAGATTTCCTGAATATATGTATTTATATAATTTTTTGTGAAAATATGTGTTTTTATGTGAAGTAAAATTTGGGTTTTAAACTTGAAACTGCATGTTCGGAATTTTTAACTTTGTTAATACTGTTTTTTCACACGCAAAAATAATATTTAATTACATAAAAATCCGCTCCTTATCTATACTAATAATAAATCTGTAGCCGAAATTTTTCTGGTAATTTTCGATTTTCCAAAAATAATTGGTCCTAACATATATAATTAACCACCCTGAAACCGAAAATCGTTTTTTTGAAATTTTTGTTTGTATGTATGTCTGTCTGTATGTTTGTTACCTTTTCACGCGATAATGGCTGAACCGATTTCGATGAAAATTGGAATATAAATTAAGTTCGTTGTAACTTAGATTTTAGGCTATATGGCATTCAAAATATGTTATTTAAAAGGGGGTTATAAGGGGGCCTGAATTAAATAAATTGAAATATCTCGCTTATTATTGATTTTTATGAAATATGTTACATAACAAAAACTTCTTTAAAAATGATTTCCCATAAGTTTTATTCTCTGAAAAAGTTTGATAGGACTGATATTTAATGAGATAAATGACTTTTAAAATTAAAATAACTGCCATCTATGGCGGTGTATTGAAATAAAAAACAAATGACTTCGTCTATAAGGGGCCTTGGACACAACAATCGAAAGCTATGAAAGATAGCCTACAGACAATGTTTCTGTGTTCGTATGAAGTAATATCGGAAGCTAAATTAACCGATTTGTATAATTAATTATTATTTCATCATTGGAAAGTGTAGTTTCTCTGGATGGACATAATGCTATAATGTTATTACAGTAACTTGTGAGTGAATTGAGGACAGGTAAGATTAAAATAGCTTCTTATGCACAGAAAACTTGATAGGTTATTCTGTATATTCATTTCCTGTATTTCTTATACTGTAATAATGTTTATGAACATATTCATTTTTATCTCAGAGAATTAACGAACAACGAGAGTGTATTGATGTAGTATGCAGTAATAGTACGTTAGCTTAGCAATCCATTATTTTATAATTCAAATTTTAACTATGCTCAATTGAATCGTGTTAAAATACATAAAATACATATGCAATAAATGCAATGCAAAAAACTTGGGTAATGAGCCAAGCAGATTATGTTGCGCTGTTGTAAAAGTTGCTCCTCGTGAGATTCAAGAGCTCCCACAACAAATTAAAAACTTTCTAATTCGAGTACATCCGTTATCAACACACTTTTTCATAATATAATGTAATATAAACATAATAATAAATCTGTGGCCAAAATTTTTCTGTTAATTTTCGCTTTTCCAAAAATAATTGGTAATAACAAATAAGAAACATGTTAAAGGAATTGTCATTGCACCAAATGAGTGGTCTCTGGATCAAAATGATCGCATTTTAATTATTTGGATGCAATTTAAATTAAGTAACATATTAAACGATTTATCCTTCTGTCAAACACGAATGTTCCCTGGATCAAACGTCCTATTTTAATTATGTAATTACTTTATATTTATTTCTAACGGGTGCAGCGGAGCGCACGGGTACGGCTAGTGTAGTAATACCCGTAACATCGTAGGGACGACGACCGACGAGGGAAAGTGTAACAAGACGTCGGAAAGGACAGGAAACCGGTTGTGTGTGTGGACTCTGTCCAGCATCAGAGTTGCTATGGCGACTGTTTCTGTAATCTTTTTTATGTAAGCTAGTGGCATGCCGCCCAGCCACTTAATTTAAATATAATGGGAAATAAATTTGCAAACAGAGTAAACTTATCAGCCACAAACTTTAAGTGCGATGTCCTGTGCAGAAATAGCCTGAACGAATAAAAATCAGATAACTCCATGAATATGCATATTCTAGAGGAAGGGGTCAGGCCAGTCCATGCTGCAATTTCTTCTTGAGTAATAAAGTTTCAACACGAATTCAAATCCATGGATTTCATGGCTTCGAAATGTAGTAGCTCAAGAAATAGGGGAGAGTCGGGTAGTATCGGACAGTGCGCTTTTTTCATCTACAACCATATGGTAGTACCTGAATGACATGGTTACGTTTCTCTATGCGACATCACAGAAACGTAACCATGTCAATCAGGTACTATCATCGTGTGGTAGATGAAAGAAACTCACTGTCCGATATTACCCGATGTCCGATACTACCCGACTCTCCCTAAGTTAAATGGTCCTATCTCGGAAAAAGTGTAGTTGAAAATGAAAATAATTTTTGAGAATAATCCTGGTTATACTGAAATGGTTAAAATTAAAAAAAAAATTCTAAAGCTTGTACTTGCTATTTGGGAAAAGGAAATTGTACCAGAACAATGGAAGGAGTCCATAATCGTACTTATCTTTAAGAAGGGGGACAAGACTAACTTTAGAGGAATATCACTTTTGTTAACGGCGTACAAAATTTAGTCCAATATTCTTTCGAGAAGATTAACTCCATATGAAGATGAAATTATTGGGGATCATCAGTGCGGTTTTAGGCGTAATAGATCAACTATTGACCAGATATTTTGTATTCGACAGATAATGGAGAAAAAATGGGAGCATAAGGGTACAGTGCATCAGTTATTCATAGATTTCAAAAAGGCATATGACTCGGTTAAGAGAGAAGTTTTATATGATATTCTTATTGAATTTGATATTCCTAAGAAACTAATTCGATTAATTAAAATGTGTCTCAGTGAAACGTACAGCAGAGTCCGTATAGGTCAGTTTCTGTCAGATGCGTTTCCAATTCACTGTGGGCTAAAGCAAGGAGATGCACTATCACCTTTACTTTTTAACTTTGTTCTAGAGTATGCCAGGATAACAGAGAGGGCTTGGAATTGAACAGGTTACATCAGCTTGTTGTCTATGCAGATGACGTGAAATGTTAGGAGAAAATCCACAAACGATTAGGGAAAACACGGGAATTTTACTGGAAGCAAGTAAAGAGATAGGTTTGGAAGTAAATCCCGAAAAGACTAAGTATATTATTATGTCCCATGACTAGAATATTGTACGAAATGAAAATATAAAAATTGAAAATTTCTCTTTTGAAGAGGTGGAGAAGTTCAAATATCTTGGAGCAACAGTAACAAATATAAATGATACTCGGGAGGAAATTAAACACAGAACAAATATGGGAAATGCCTGTTATTATTCGGTTGAGAATTTTTTATCATCCAGTCTGCTGTCGAAAAATCTGGAATTTAGAATTTATGAAACAGTTATATTACCGGTTGTTCTTTATGGTTGTGAAACTTGGACTCTCACTTTAAGAGAGGAACATAGGTTAAGGGTGTTTGAGAATAAGGTGCTTAGGAAAATATTTGGGGCTAAGAGGGATGAAGTTACAGGAGAATGGAGAAAGTTACACAACACAGAGCTGCACGCATTGTATTCTTCACCTGATATAATTAGGAACATTAAATCCAGACTTTTGAGATGGGCAGGGCATGTAGCACGTATGGGCGAATCCAGAAATGTATATAGAGTGTTATTTGGGAGGCCGGAGGGAAAAAATACCTTTAGGGAGGCCGAGACGTAGATGGGAATATAATATTAAAATGGATTTGAGGGAGGTGGGATATGATGATAGAGAATGGATTAATCTTGCTCAGGATAGGGACCAATGGCGGGCTTACGTGAGGGCGGCAATGAACCTCCGGGTTCCTTAAAAGCCAATAAGTTTGGTAGAAACTCACAAAACTTCAACTTCTGAACACAATTGAGAATACAATGTTTAAAATTGAAATATACCTTCTATACTTATCTAGTATTATATGATTAATTATAACATAAACGTTTTCGGCACTAATGTGCCATTTTCAAATGTATGAAAATTTGCCTAATTACGTGTTCAAATGGGTGCACACGAACTGTGTGAGTGAAACATATAATATGTACCCTGCTGATTTCATGTCATATATAAAACTATCTGTTTGTGGATAATTAATGATTAAAAATTAAAAACACACACTTATTACTAACATTTAAAATTTGTTGCAATTATCCATCGGTTTGTGGAAAATACGTCAAGACAACCCCAGTGTTCCATAAACCGATGGATAATTGCAACAAATTTTAAATATTAGTAATAAGTGTGTTTTTAATTTTTAATCATTAATTATCCACAAACAGATTGTTTTATATAGGGGAGAGTCGGGTAGTATCGGACATCGGGTAATATCGGACAGTGAGTTTCTTTCATCTTCCACACGATGATAGTACCCGAGTGACATGGTTACGTTTCTGTGATGTCGCATAGAGAAACGTAACCATGTCATTCAGGTACTACCATATGGTGATAGATGAAAGAAACGCACTGTCTGATACTACCAGATGTCCGATACTACCCGACTCTCCCCTATGACATGATATCAGCAGGGTACATATTATATGTTTCACTTACACAGTTCATGTGCACCTATTTGAACATGTAATTAGGAAAATTTTCATACATTTGAAAATGGCACATTAGTGCCAAAAACGTTTATGTTATAATTAATCATATAATACTAGATAAGTATAGACGGTATATTTCAATTTTAACATTGTATTACAACTTGCTTATCGGATAAATCATACAACATGAAATTACAATTGAGAATATTTTCTGTTCCCTCCCATGAGAGAAGAAGCTTCAGTTTTGAAATGTTAAAAAAATACCATAAGGTCAGGAAGGCTTGCATTAGGAGGGATGTGGATGTCTACTGTTGGTCCGAGTAGACACTGTTCCCTACCCAGAATTGACCTGTAAGTCAGTAGGGGATTAAACTAGACAAAGGCAGAATTATGAATTTCATATTAATTATTATACTTGATAAACAAGGCTGTGAGTGGCATGTTTATTCGGCAGCGATAAGAAATTGCCCACGAAGCGATCATTTACATAACAACACATGCGTGCTGTGTGCTGTACCATTTTACTCGCGAAATGAGTCAGCGTTTCTTTTATAGTTTGTGACAATTACAAAACTATCGTTCCAGCGCTTATCGTTACCGAACAAACACACGAGCCACATTTCTGTCTAGTTAACACTTGCAATAGTAATATGCGTTACAAGAGCGGTATGTTGAAGTTTTCATGTTCGAGGAAAAGTTTGAAAAAGCGAAACGTAGTTGAGAATTGAAAGAAAACATAGCGCTCGTGTATCGTACATTATTTTGAGCAAAGATCGTTTATTACATACCTGAAAGAGGAATATCTAATTAGTTGCAATGACATCTCCATCTGGGTTTCTGTTCAATGACGGCAAATTTGCAAAACAAAAATATCTGTCTTCAACATTGTTCCTTTAAAATGTTTTCTGTGTTTACTATACTCCAGCTGGCCGTGATATACGTCTGTCTTTTTTTCCCCCAGTCTATGATGAGTCTGGAATCTTGTTCATTTTTTCACGGCTTCCTTAATGTTACTTGCATCACGAATGCAGTAACTTTAGTGGAGTTGTAGAGTTCACTTAATTTTTGCAAATACTTAAAAACAATAATTAACATTGCAATTAAGGTGAAATTGCAGTGGTAAGTTTCCAATTTATAATTATTACTATATTGAACGTCTCTAATAATAATATGTTAAAAGCCTAAAGCAGTAAAATCAATATGTCACTTAAGCGGTAAGAAGAGGGAAATTGTTATGTGTGTTAGGTTGGGAATACTGAATGTGGAATTTTAGACTTTCCGCGGATTGGTTTTGTGCGGAAACCAAGCAAATACGCACGATCTCGCACAAACTTCATTTAAATACTACTGAAATTCCAGCTTCTTACCTACCTTACCAATGTCTGAAACAAAATACTGTAGATTGAAAATTAAATTACCGACAAACGTTTTACTTTGCACCACTGAAACTCAATGGGTTTGTATTTATATTTAATTACGATTATCGTCATCATCATCATCATCATCATCTTCTTCTTCTTCTTCTTCTTCTTCTTGTCCTACTCTTCTCCTATACTTCCCCTCCTTTGCTTTTCTTTCCCAATCCCATATCCCTTTCAACATTTGCTTTTTTGTTTTTCTTTTCTTTTTTTTTTTTCAAAGATTGAAACCTTACAATTAGTACATTACCTCACTTACTTCTTATTATTACAATTGACAAAATACATTGTATAGGAAATGTCAATAATTATTTTAGTTGAAATATGCATCAACAGAATATAAACTTTTTTTCCATCAAAAACTTTATTAATTTAGTTTGTTGTTGTTTTCTAATGCCAGACGTTTGACAATAAAGTCATTTGACCTCTTGCACTCGAATATTTTTCAAAGATATTATCATGATCAGCCACTGAAGCACAGATTTTGAGGTGTTCCGAATCCATTTCTTGGTTTGAGTTGCACAATGGGCAGTTAGGGGACTGATATATTCCAATTCTATGCAGGTGTTTATCCAAACAGTCATGGCCTGTTGCCAATCTAAATGCAGCTACAGACGATTTTCGTGGTAAATCGGGAATTAACTGTGGATTATTATGCAGAGAGTTCCATTTTTTCCCCTGAGATTGAGTTATCAAATTTTGTTTGTTGAAGTCTAAGTATGTAGATTTAATAAATCTTTTCACAGAGTAATACGTAGATTTAGTAACAGGTCTGTAAGTAGCAGTGCTGCCCTTCTTGCTAAAGCATTCGCATTCTCGTTTCCCAGGATTTCACAATGGGATGGTATCCATTGGAATACAATTCTTTTATTGAGTGATACTAATTGAGAGAGCATTTTAGTTATTTCTGTTGTTTGAGATGAAGGTGTGTGTTTAGAGACTATTGATAGAATAGCTGCTTTGGAGTCTGACAATATAACTGCATTCTTAAATTTATTGATGTGGCATAGAAGATTCCTGAGACTTTCACTTATTGGAATGATTTCCCCATCAAAACTTGTTGTTCCATATCCAAGAGATCTATAAAGTGAGAAGAGACAGCACGTAACACCTGCACCGGCACCTTGTTCTCTGGAGATCAAGGATCTGTCGGTGTATAAATGAAGCCAGTTTTGTGGAGGGTACCTAATATTAATTGTCTCTAAAGACAATTGTTTCATTATTTCAGTGTTTACTTCTGATTTCAGTATTTCTTCTGTTAAATTTAGGTTATATTCTATATTTAATAGAGTTAAAGGGTTTGGATTGGAGCGAAAATGGCAAGTTGTAGCCGATTTAGTTTTAAAATGAGAAACCTTACTTACACTTTTAATAAATCTCCAGGCAATTTATTACGTAATTTCAACCCAATAAAATTTGGTGATTTACAGAGATATTATTATGTAGTGAGTCCATATTTGTGGAGTAACAGCGTGTCTGGCCGCAAAACCAGGTGGCCCGGGTTCGAATCCAGGTCGGGACAAGTTACTTGGTTGAGGTTTTTTTCTGGGGGTTTCCCTCAACCCAATATTGGCAAATGCTGGGTAACTTTCGGTACTGCACCCCGAGCTCATTTCACTGGCATTATCACCTTCATCACATTCAGACGCCAAATAACCTTAGGTGTTGATAAAGCATACTAAAATAAAATAAAAATGTGTAGTGAGGTAAGAAAACGCCGGGCTATTGGCGGACCGCTTCCTGCACGGACTGTTACAGGTGCGGTAGTAGATCCTCAGTTGCCATATGGCATTCGCTGTAGTCACAAATCGTGTTATAAAAGTCTTGATTCTTTAATTGTACACAGTATTAGTGATTATTGTGTATTGAGGTAATGCCTACCAACGTGCGTGTACATATGTAGGTACAATACGTACATTAAAGGCAGAAGTTCGTGTGCAAAAGCAAGACGTAAATTTCGAATAAAGTTTCCAAACAGACCTAACACCCTGTGATTTTTATTTACGGGGAATACTAAAAGGTAGCGTTTATAGGAAAACTCCACATTCTATAGATGAACTAAAAGACTATATACGAGAAGAAATCGAGGCTGTCAATGATGTGGAACTTCAGAGTGTTGTTCATTCATTTATCAGAAGATGTTCAGCCTCTTGATATTTATGGCTTTAGGCCTTGGAAAAATTTCATTCGGAAGTTCTCTGACAGTGTTTTGTCACTTTGCAAGAATATAATATTGCATCAGAGAGATAATGTGATAAAATTGCAGTCCTTAACACATAATTAGTTTTAATCTCTTAGATAATATGTAAATATGTTTAAATATGGCTGGCATAAATTCGGGTACCATGACAACAAACCTGACAAATTCGTCACTCCTGTAGAATTCTGTTTTCATATTTATTTTATTTATTTATCTATTTATGATTATAACAGGGCAAAGCCCCAATTACAATAGACAGTACAGATAAAAAAACATAGAATTGCATATAACACGAAAAAAGAGGTAAAACAGATACAAGTGTAATTACAAATTAAAAATGGAAAAGAGAAGAAAAAAAAACAAATAGATGCCACCTAAATAAAAGCCACAGATACAGATATAAATGAAAAATACCAAATAAAAACAAATAAAAAAGAGCCAAGTACAGACATCACAGCCAAAATTGCAAAATGTAGGCGTAGTTATAATTTGCAAATTGCAGAGCAAACACAACACCATGTTAATAAATTCAATATACAGCACTATACAGCAGGCCCAATAGGCTCAATTCATTTATTAAAAAACTCACCAACACAGAACATGTGTTTCAAGTAATGCTTTACATAACTTTTTCTTGTACATACTGTACGATAACGAAAAATCTAAATCCTGTTTATTTGATAGATGATTGTAAGTTCGAAGCATTAATAAAAGTGGAGACATTTTATGAGATAGTGTTTTTGTTGTCTGTAAATAAAAGAGAGATCGCTTTCTCAAATTTGATTTACCAATATTGAAACTAATTAGCTGTAGAAGATCAGGGTTGTCTATTAAGCCATTTATGGTTTTGAACAAATACATTTGTTGCGCTCTTATCCTGCGACTACTGAGAGATGGTACATTAAATTCAACCAGCTTGGATTCATAAGATTGGAATATGTTGTAACATGAATGTTTTTCATATAGCCCATAGCAGTTTTAGGATTTTATTCTGTACTCTCTCTAGAATGACGGAGTGCGAGAGATAGTGAGGGTTCCAAATTATAGATGCGCACTCTAATTTACTTCGTATTAAACTATTGTATATTTTAAGACAGTTTCAACATTCCTGAAATCTTTTGAGTTCCTGTAGATGAAACCTGCCAGTTTGAAGGATCTATTCGCAATTGCTTTTATATGTGTTAAAAAGGACAGGTCATGAGAGATTACCACTCCTAAGGCCCAATTGTATAAAACTCCCTGACTAAAGATCAACTTTGATCGAAGATCGAAAAGTAAACCGAGTTCAGACATTTCTTCTATTGTATAAAACTTTTCTGCGATCAAATTACCTTGGTTCAAATGCAGTCTAAGTTCACGTGAAAAGGATTTAGCAACATCGCATAAACAGGTGAAATACGTGATGCACGGACCATGTTACACAGGTTTGTTCAGTGTTGCCAATCTAGCGATTTTAACTCTTTTTCAACAACAATTTCTTTTAACTTTTATATTGCTTAAATAGGGATTTAGTAACCTTTTTAGCACCCCATAGTGACAAAATTTAATCTTTCTTTGTTGATAATGAGAAATCTAGCGACTTTACAACTACTTTTTGGCGACTTTCCGTATTACACTCTGTTGGAGACACTGTTTTTTCTTTTTTGCAATGTAAATAATGGCGGACAATAAGAAGAAGGTTGACTGTTCTCCAAGTTGTTATCATGTTATGGTGTTTGATACTGCTAAACATAATAAAGCTTTATAAAACCACAATTTTCGTTTAGTAATACAGTTAATTGAAAATTTATGAATGTACCTATCATATCCATTGATTATTAATGGTTGTTATAAACATAATATAACTATAGGTTATGTTATTTGTTACTGCTGAACACGATAGAGCCTTATAAAATATAAGATTGTTTGTGTATTAAGGCAAGAAATTGAAAGAAATATATATAAATGTACCTATCATATCTATTAATATTAATAATAATGGATATTTTATTTGCACAATCTGTCACTCGTATATTTCAAACAGAAAAGAAATAACTGAACTTGGATCATCTAACTTAATCGGAGAAATTTCTTCAGTCAAAGTTGACTTAATTTGAGATAAATTAATCTCAGATTAGACTTTATACAACACAAAATTCCAAGTTCAGCTGAAACAAGGATCAATTTAACCTCTGATCTAAGATTAAATGGTTTATACAATCGGACCTAAATCATTTACTGAAGTGACCCTTTCTAATTTTGTGTTATTTATGCTATACGTGTAATCCAGAGAGTTAGTATTACGAGTGAAGGTAATGTGTGAGCATTTTTTGATATTAAAGTGATTGATGTGCAGAACTGCTCTAAAGCTGACTTGAGAAACTTTCTTTCTGAAATGTTCATGGTGCAAAGTTCCACTGTGTTTTGAGCCTTTTTACAACGATTTCTACTGCTGTAATCAGCACAGTGAGTAATTCATAGGTCATTCTATAGTCAACTTCATGATTATTATATATATCTGATGTCATTTTCATAACATATAATTTAAGAAGATTTTAACATTACAGTATGCAGCTAGATGAGATTTATTGCCTGATACATCTAGCACATAGCACTGTTTGCATTAACTGATGTAGCTGTGGATTGAAGAATAAAAAAATATATGTCTCGAAAACTAGGTCCTTTCCGGATGTAGAACTTTATAGGAAGGTTTCTCATTTCAAATGGAACATACACATGTTGGAATCCTTACAGATTAGAACATATTAAGACACTGAAAAAGATTAAAAAACGGGCTCTTAAGTGCTGTCGGAAAAATTCACCATTAAAATGGGACACACTCACGGACAGGAGAATGCGAATTCGATTATGCGCACTGTTCAAAACATACAGAGGTGAGCCTGCCTGGAGAGAAATAAAAAATAGGTTGCAGCCGCCAAATTACTCTTCAAGGAACGACCACTCATATAAATTGAGGGAAAGAAGGCAGAGGACGGACACTGGAAAGTTTTCTTTTCTCAATCGTACTATCAGGGACTGGAATGCTTTACCTGCAGACTTACTAAAGGCTTTACCAACAACCAAAAATGCATTTAAAAATAGGCTTAAGGACCTTACTAATAGACGATAATTATACACAATATTTAAAGGGTGTTAATGATGTGTTGTTATTGAAGTGTTGTATCAGTGAAGAATTATGTTGTGTCAGTGAAGTGTGTTGTATCAGTGAAGTAGTATGTCGTGTCAGTGAAGTGTGCTGTGTAAGTGAAACGTGTTCCTGTCAGTGAAGCTTTATATTTTATAGTGGCAGTGCAAAGAATTTGAACAGTGAAATGTTTTTGAAGTGTTAGTGAAATCAGGATAGAATCAGTGAAATGTGTCGTAGTTCCAGTGCAGTGAGTGAGTTGACAGCGAAATGAGTGTAATGTTGAAAGGTACTTGTGCAGATATGAACATATACTCGTGGGTTTTAGTTCGATCTTAGTTTTAAGATACAAATTAGAATATTTCAAATGTTGTTTTAAGTGATCGTTTCATTCAATTTAGTATATGCCCTGTTGTTGTTGTTGTTGTTATTATTATTATTATTATTATTATTATTATTATTATTATTATTATTATTATTATTATTAGTATTAGTATTATTAATTGTATTTTTAATTAATAAGTTCACTATTGTCATTATTGAGTGTAATTAGTTACCACTGCCACCGGGTATATACCCATTGCAGTGTGAATAAATACATACATACACTGTGGGGAAAAAATCGTTGTGGAAGTTCATTATCACTTGGTGAGCCTTTCTTGTCAGTTGTAAGCTGGAATGTTTGCGGTATTATTTTGTGCTCATCCACAACATTTGCGACGGAAATTCAAGCCTCTCTGATAACGTGCACAGTCCACATCATCGCGTAGATAAGAAGAGGTCGGGTTGGACAGTGTCTCCAGTGAACTGTATAGTATATATAGCTTGGATTCGCAGTCTTGGCCCTTGACAGTTGCTCTGTTCCTCGTGTTTGCTTCCTGACTCCGGGATCTTCAACAACAATCAAAGAGTGAGTTACTGAGCTCTAAGAGGAATGGTTTAAGTTCCAGGGCAATATGAGTTGTTTGGAAGTAGGCCTATATATTTGTCTTCGCAGTGTATTTTTCTTTGCATCTTACGTATTAACGGAGTGTACTGATTTGTTATAAAATATACCTCCAATCAAATAATTTTTCAAGTATAAATTTTAAGATATCTACAGAAATTACTTCGCGAAGTCAACAAACCCTATCCTCAAGGAGGTAGAAAAAAATGAACGTTCAATTTATTCTGAAATGTATAAGCTATGGAATTGTTATGAGTTCAATTGAAAACTTGTTCAGACAAATATTTAGGACTGAAGATTATATACAGAAACATTTGAAGAGCCCACTGAAAGAATGAGGGATGTCACTTTCTTGTCGAAAATGAACCAAGACTGTCAATGCATAGCTTAAGACATATAGAATGTACATAGAGAGTATAGTATATTATTTTGTTTTATTGAGGAATTACTTGTCAATAAGTTTATTACGCACAATATATTTAACTTTATTTCAATCGGTAATTATATATGGAATTATAGGATGGGATAGCTCATTTAAATCCAATTTTAATCCACTTTATTTATTACAAAAGAAAGTAATTAAAATATGTCTTCATAAACCTATTGATTTTTCATCTCAAAATTTGTTTTTAGACTTTAATGTACTTAACGTAAGACAAATTTATTATATTGTATTAATAAAATTCTTACATAAAAATCGAAATAATTTTGAATTGCATTCTCATAGTCATGAAACAAAAGGTATGAATTCTTTAAGGTTGTTTGAACCAAAATGCAACAATGTTACAGTATTTAATCATAGTAGTAATTTAGGCCCAAGAATATATAACAAATTTATATTTAAATATCCTAATCTTGTCAATTCTAATAGTTCTAGTATTAAATTTAAAATGTTATGTATGGATTTTATAAAAATTGAAAAATTGTAAATTTAAATTTATATACTATAATTGTATAGTAGACATAAGACAAATTATATTGTATACTTATTAATTTCAATTCAGGAATCCGCCCCTGAGCACGAGTTCTCCTCTTTCAGGGGCGAGCTAAAGTTTTTTCTGTATATATTATATGTTATGTAATAATTATTAGCAAAATAATAAATAAATAAATATAGCATTAACACTGATAGTCATTGTCCAATAATGATCGGAAAATCACAGTTAAGCTTTGAGCGCTACGGATTTCAAACTTTCAATTGCTTCTCCTGAAAAATGTATTCCAAATGACATCCATCATTCTTGAAGTGGACTCTTAATTTCGTAAAATTTACATAATAATCCAGCTCGTTACGAAAGTAAAAAATGAAAGTATTTTATTTGATTTTTCTATACCACTTTACTTTCATGTAAAAATCTCATGAATGTAGGCTTCACCAGAAAAATTAAAAAATCAGGTGGAAAAACACGGGATCATTCTTTATTTCGCATGTCGTCACTCAGTTGTTGTAATGGCAATACAAAAAAATGTACAGTACCAGAAAACAAGAAATGGGACCGAGTCTTGATGGCAGTCCTCCTGTATGTAGGCAACAAGTTTCGCATGACTGTTCATAAGTAGCAAAGGCGTTCTTGTTACGTCACATGAGCAATGTGTTGTACCTGAAATTTATAAAATTTAGAGGTCCGTTTCTTTTTTCTGAAACTGTGCGTGCGCACGAATGTTAGAATAGAAACTGTTTCACAACGTCTCTGATAACGATGGTTTTCACGGTGTTATTTTCTTGACAAGCACGAAAAATGCTTAGAAAATATCGTAAACGACGAATATTTGTAATGTTCTTATCATTTTTAAATTCTGACTTTTCTAATTAGCAAAACGGCATTAAAAGCTACGACAATAGAGGGTGCTTAAAAAAATAGAGGGCGAAATTTCAGGACTGGATTGCTAGTAAGTGAACAAGAGAGATTGGTTAAATAATTTAACATGGGTCAGAAAATTCTTAGTTTCCAAGTTAAAAAGTTTTCCACTAAAATTTCGGTGTAACTCATTTCATATTTCTTAAAATTACATATCATCCGAGTGTTAAATTTGTTAACTAAACATCTAGACCAGCCATTTCCAACCAATGTACCGCGAAAAAATGAAAACAAAAAAAGGTTGTCATAGCAACAATTGGAAAAGAAAAAGTGAAAGAATTTTTGGTCTTAGCAAAGCAAATGAACTCTGAAATAATATCTGCACCAGAAGTCTGCATCGGACGTTTTCGCTCGAGCGCCAAGTAATTCATAGCATAATCCGACAGGTAGCGCACATGCATGATGGGTAAAATTGTCACGAGCGATAAATCCTCGAACGGTATAAGCCGAGCGTTAGACATTCGTTCTTGTTACAGTGATGAACTGTATAGTAACATCATAGATGTTTATCATTTCAAAACTTTGCAGTGTTTAACTAACCTCTCCATAGTACAACTACAAAACTTGCTTTAAAATGTAATATAAATGTTGTAGGTAAATGTTCTTCCCCCCCCCCCCCCACACAGGAGTGATTTTGTTTTTGCCACATCTGATAGATGTTATTGGATCTAAATGTAATTATTATAAACGGAGAACACAATAATAATAATAATAATAATGATTTATTTTAGCTGGCAGAGTTAAGGCCGTAAGGCCTTCTCTTCCACTCAACCAGCAAAAAGTGTATATACATATGCATGAACTTACAAAGAATCCAACAATTTGATTGAGATGAGAGTTACATGTATACAAAAGTTATTTACAAATTAAACAACAAAATACTATGAACTATTAATTAAACACTGAAATAAACTGTGTAGCAGAATTAAACTAAAATACATAGAATGTTAATATATTTCAAATAATATTAGATAATAGAAAGAGATTATTACGAGACAATTAAAATACAGCACAATCACGATAATGCAAGAACTGTATCAAGTTTTCTAGTAGTAATAATAATAATAATAATAATAATAATAATAATAATAATAATAATAATAATAATAATAATAATAATAATCTCTAATAATTAGTGTATCAATCTTTGCGTCTGTAACAGTTGTGCAGCATGATTATTCGTTTTATTATATTTTCTGTGACGTTATCGCTGTACTATTAATTTACTGCTATATCAGTAATATTTTGTAAACGTTACTACATTGTCGTAGTATATAGGCGGAACACTATGTATGGACCTATCACATTATATATGTGGTAAATCAAATATTGAATAATTATTAATTAGCAATAATAACTGTATATCGAAGTTTTTCATACTATTTTATTTATAACTTCAGGTTCCTGTTTTGGTACGTTCCATTGACTGTTCCATTAAACGTTTATCATAAACGCAGAAAATAAAGCCTTATTTTTACCATGTGAGCAAAACATATGTGTATCGTACAAGATAAAACATGTCGGTGAGATGACCTTGTACTATGCTTCTATTTATTACGAGCGTATCACGACCGATCGTATCTCACTCGAGGGTGCGACACTCGACCGAGTTCAAGCGAGCGATTTAACTCCATTGCAACACTCCGATCTGCACATTGTTTTCTCCATAGAAAAGCACTTGTTTCAAAATCACTAGCTCCTGAGTTTGCAGATGTATTGCAGCAAGTGGTAAAATTATTAATTACATAAAACGAAGGCCACCAAAAACAAGATCATTGTCGGAGTTTTATTCTGCAATGGATTATAAAATACTCTCAGCTGCTTATTTGAACAGAAGTTACGTGGTTATCACGTGGTCGTTTTATGAACTGAAAGAACTTTTATTTTTTTTTTTGTCTCAAGAATCTGAATATGCCGATTTTCTCAGTGATGATAGTGATGATAGATGATTCATCTGATTTAATTGTATTTTATGGTCCTCATTTCCTCCTAAAACCCTAAAAAAAAATTCCCCTGGGGGGGGCAATTCACCCCTGGTTTGAAACCACTGCTTCAGATTATATGAGTGTGCCACGGAATTTTAAATTACACATTTAGTGTGCCACATCATGGATAAATATATAATAGGTTGCGAAACTTACTCAGTTTCCAGTAACACATACTAGAGGCGCTGTTGTAGAAATTGATCTTTCTGCCATCTGTTTGTGGGAGGGGCATTATTACATCTAGCAGCGCACCAAGTAGCGAAAAGAGTAACTAATTACTCCATGCATTTAGCAGCGCACGTGGTGACGAAAATGTTAAATTGTGCAGAAACTATTCCCTCCCACCCTCATCGATATTCAAAACTAACCCAATTTAAAATAAAACATTTACAGTTTTATTCCTCACAGCGTATTCTACTGAAAATTCTTACCGGAGCCAAAAGGGAGATAAAAGAGACGATGTGTTTTACACTACCCGATTAAAATATAACCAGACAGAGACAACAAATAAAGCAAAAGGTTAGATAATTGGGATTGTATTCTTTGGGTATTTATTGTACAGCGCAATGGAAAAGTCTGCAAGAACTACTTAGATAGTTCAGTTTATTATATTACTATTACTTTACAATACATTCAACAACACTATTTTTACAACGTCCATAAACATCACTGTTTAACATACACTGCTTATACACACACGTATCACTTTATGTTCACTTATTAGCAAGTTTCTGTCTGCCATCTCGGCTCCTCGAGCAATATCTCGAACGGATAAATAGAGAACTCTGGGTAATGTACCCAACACGTACTTCTAACGTTTACCACCTACGACGTTGGGCGCTGATCATCTTATTTCAGCCCCCCACGGCCAGATGGTGCTGACCGCAGTTTCGCATCCTATTATATATTTATCCATGGCCACATGTTGAAAAAGCTTGAAAAACGCTAATCTAGACTGGACGATGTTAAACTGTAAAATATCTGTGGTATATAGTATTGTCTTATTTAACGACGCCTTGTGCCTTCAGCGGGAGGGAAGACATTTTCAGCATTTTTATGGAGGTTAGTAATCACCCAAAGACACTTTACAGTTGAGGTATGGCAAATTGTGGTTAGCATAATTTTTGTTTAAATAAATAAATAAATAAATGTATTTGTTTTATGATTCGCTCTATAAATGTCAACTTCATAACACTTGTTTTTTTTCTTTCAAATACTAACATCGTACGTCGTAAGAGAGCCGTAGTTACAAGATTATAAGTGGTTATAATTAGGGACCGGATTTTTATGTAATATCAAGGTGTGAAATATGTACATATTTATATAAGAAAAATAAGCTGAATATGTACCAGAATATGTAAAATCATGAAAATATTTAATATCAATATCTGTCAGTATAGGATAGGTAAGACTGTCCAGTTGTGATTTCATAGAGCACCCGACTTTTTTATCGCACACTTGACACATTACTATTTTTCCATCTGTAGTGAAAGCTTCGTCCATCGCAATCCATAATTTTATTTTTGTCGTTAGGGTTGAAGATACAGGGGCCATTTTAGTTAGTTAAAAGCAGTAGATACACTCACTTTCACTTATACTGTAAATACTAAAACTAGAGAACTGCGTGAAATGAATGACACAACAGTACTGCAAGCACTGTTTCACTTTACTGGATTAGGAGAAAGTAAGAGGAGATGTGGGACACATGCATTTTAGCTGCTCCCTGTAAGAAACAAAGTACCTACTAAAATCTCAAACTATAGGCATTTACAAACTGTTGTTTCAAAAATGACATTCCTGTCTCATTCAGAAGGGTAGGATTATTCCAGCCGAGAACCATACTTTCTAATTGCTCGGAAAATCCCATTTCCATATAGGTCTACTAAATTTAAAGCATAGAGGTCAAGCAATAACATCTATTTATTTTATCTTTCAACATCTTTCCAGTTTGTTCCTTTACTCCAGATTCTTTTCAAAAGTCGGCTACTTTATTGTGGCTCATGTCAGACTTGACACGGTTTTTCCCTGGAAGAGTTAGGAAGAGGGTGGGTAAGGTTGCAAATTGCATGGGAACGGCTTGTTAAGACGTGTGCAGAACAATTATAGTTCGAGACAAATCATGTCGTCCTCGACCCATCCACCACATGAAAGCAACGCTACTTTCTGAGTGATTTTTATAATTCAAGATAGTTGTATGAGAAAGGTTGCATTTGTTCACTCATATTTACAGTGGGCGGTATGGAGTGAGTGCCTCTATTACTTTCTGTAACTAAGAACGTTATGTTTCGTCCCGAAATATATCCTTTCTCGGGTAGGTAAAAAAGGCTTTTTAAATCTGTGTATTTCAAATTGTAAACTTCCGCAGAAGTAGTTTTTTTTTTCCTTTTAGAGAACTAAAAATGAATAAAACTCCTAAATATGTAGATTTATGTAATACCAAGCCATAATATGTAATGTGGGGTAAATATGTAAACATATGTAGTATCAAATTTTAATATATCAATGGTAATTACAAGATTCGCAAAGATCTGTTATTTATATACGGTTAGGTTGAAAGGAATATAATATGTAATTACATAAAAATCCGGTCCCTAGTCATAATACTCTCTCATTGTTACCATACGATTTGGCAACGCTGACTCGACCGGGACACAAGTCAGAAATTCAGCCCACTGCGCAGGCTTGCCGCTGCAGAGTGGCGTGTGCTTGAAAATATGTTTATTGGCCCAATAAGGCAATAAAAGTGATAAGAAAGTACAAAGCAACAAGTTTCACAATTCGCTTTCTCTGCTAAGTAATTTATGAATCAAGTTACATTCGGGAGGACATAAAATTAGGAAGAAGATTACGAGATTTAAAAGAGAATTCCGAATAAATACTATAAGAGCACAGAAATTTGAAACAAATGTTCATAAATGCATTGCACAGATTGATCGTATAACTGCATTTGAGAATCAACGTAGATACAGAGTTATGTCCGCCGAATGGGTAACAGCAGTGATAGCACACTAGACCTGGGGTGACCATAATAATAATAATAATAATAATAATAATAATAATAATAATAATGTTTTATTTTCGCTGGCAGAGTTAAGGCCATAAGGCCTTCTCTTCCATTCAACCAGCCTTAATCAATACAATACATATTTAAATTACGAATAGTTACACTACACTTAAAAGGTTCTCCAGCAATATTCTTCAGTTAAATTTTAACGACTAGTAGACTACATATTTATTTAAATTTAGATAAACCTAGAAGGTAAAGTAGTAACTTAATTTATGAGCTAATTTAATTCAATCAATTATAATTCATTTTAGATTTGAGATAGCTAGTAAAATGATGAAAATTAATTTAATATAAGCTTACTAGGACTATGTTACAGGGAGAAAAAAAAAATATATATATATAAATCTAAAATATAGCCTATTTCTATAATGAGAATATTAATGTAATTGCCATTAGAGGTTTTGTAAATCTATTTAGAGAAATTAATGATAATAATAAGAATGGACAGATGTTAGTTTCATTATATGTAATAAATATTAATCAGCAATTAATTTTTTAAGTAAGAATTTATGTAATTTTGACCTAAATGAAGTTATTGTCCAACAACCCCTTACATTACTCGGTAGCGAGTTCCAATTTCTAGCAACTGAAACTGTATAAGATGAAGAATATAAAGATGTCTTGTGGTAGGGTATAATGAGTAAATTGTTATGATGAAACCTAGTACTTAGCTGATGATATGCGGATAAATTTTGAAAACGAGAAGCCAAATAGATTGGGGTAGCGGTGCGCAGAATTTGAAATAAGAGAACAAGAGAATGCAGGGCTCGTCGATCGCTTAGCCTTAGCCAAGACAGAGTTTGGAAAGACGGGGAAACATGATCATACTTACGAATATTGCAAATATAACGGACGCACGCGTTATGCACACGTTGTAGCCTGCTGCTCAAATGTGCATTTAGGTTACTTAATATAATATCGCAGTAGTCGAAGTGTGGCATCACGAGTGTTTGTACAAGGATTAATTTTAATTTATCGGGAAGAAAGTGCTTCAGTCGCTTTAATGAGTGAATAATAGAATTCATTCCATTCCAGGTGACAATCCATATAAATGCCAAGGTTCTTCACAGTCGAGCTGTATGGAATAGTAGTCCCGATTAATCGGGATTATCCCGTTTTTGAGGCTTGAAAAACCTGTCCTGGCTTTTTTTTTTAAGAAATAAGAGTTTAAAACCATTAAATTATTGTTTGTCTAGGTTCAGAAGATGCCGTCCCTACTCCACGACGTCCCTGGACCCACCAGAAAGGCCACATTTGCAATGGCTTGTTTTTGGGAACCCGATGCTATCTACGGAGCCCGGAAAGGAGTGGTTCGTACTCGAGTTGGATATTCAGGAGGCACAAAACAAAATCCTACCTATAAAGATCTGTAAGTACTCTGTTTATGTCATACCCTAGATCATATATGTAACAGATAACTCATCGCTATGTTAAAATCGGCAGCTCTTTGAAGAGAACAACCGCCAGGATCGCCACACCGTCCGCTGTAAACGAACACGAGATGGCAGTACAGTCGCTAATGCAATTCAAATGGGAATTATGACGTGACTCCTTATGTAACAACTAGATGGCAGCGTAGTAAACCTGACAAAAGTTGTTAACCTCAAAGCCTATAACGCCGACCTATCTGGGTATTATTGATCTAGGGTAATACTTACCTTTTACTCGTATTATTTATACCAGACGTCTCAATAGGGCCTTCTCAGAGCACTTACTCCTCTTTCTCTTTTTCAATGTAAGAGTGGAACAAGATGCAGGAGCAGTTCGTGTATCTCCGAATGACGTCATTGACCGCGACGTTTGAATAGACATCTGCAACCGCTACGGTGTAACAGTCAGTCATTCCATCTCCGAGGAAAGAATGTTTTTATTATCGCAAATGTATGAAGAAATAAAAACTTTCATAGGGAAAGCGAAATTGTGGGAGACGCAAGTTTCAGTGGGTAACTGTTACCACTTTATTAATCTAAAATTGTTACCTAATTTGAATCAAGACCAGTGTAACAAATATAAAGATGTACTGAAGGACTTGAGAAAAGAATTTGAGACCTGATTTAAGATTTGAATAGTTCTAATTTAAAATAATTGCTTTTGAATTTCTAAGATGTTTAGGTTATTTTTAATTATTGAAAACATTATGAAATATATTATTTAACTATTATTGTAATTAATATATTAATATTAGCGTAACGTAAGAATACTTACTTTAATAACCAACAAGTTTAATTGTAATTTTATTATTATTATTTAATTGAATTTCATTTTATTAAATAGTCCACATCTGTGGAGTAACGGTCAGCGCGTCTGGCCGCGAAACCAGGTGGCCCGGTTCGAATCCCTGTTGGGGCAAGTTACCTGGTTGAGGTTTTTTTCCAGGGTTTTCCCTCAACCCAATACGAGCAAATGGTGGGTAACTTTCGGCGCTGGACCCCGGACTCATTTCACCGACATTATCACCTTCATATCATTCAGACGCTAAATAACCTAGATATTGATACAGCATCGTAAAATAACCCAATAAAAAATATTTTATTATATATATAGTATAAACTCAAAAAAGAGGGATACCAAAAACCTTTACTAGAAATGAAATATTGTTATTGTTTGGTCAACTGTCCGAAGTCAGGTCTGAACCTCACAAGTGATACCAACAAGGCACTACTTATGAGTCAACTAGGCCAGGAGATAATGGAGTAAGGTGGTCAGTTCCTTGTACTTAAATAATTACGTAACATGTATGGTTCTTCATGCTTCAGATGTCTTCTTTTTACTCATTGATAGCATATTTTTTAGAAAATAAATGTAGCCTATTATTATTATTATTATTATTATTATTATTATTATTATTATTATTATTACAAACTACTTAAGAAATTCCTTCCGAAAACAACCGTCTCTTGTGACAGTACAACTCAAAAGTGCAGCTTTGTGGCATTGCTCCCACGACAGTTACAACTCAGCTCGCTCATGCGTGTGACATTAATCAGCGATCGGCTATCTTCGGATATTGTGCTTATCTCTTCAGCTGACTATGTTATCTAGACTTGCTCTTTGTAACAACTTTTATGCGTTGGCCTTGAGACGCCTGATTTATACTGTGAGACAGCACGTAAGGAAACCCCTATTTTGTTTAAATAGGGTTAGATATTTGTGGTCATACTTTCTGATAGTGCAAATCAATCAAATTATGATTGTGATGATTATGATTATGATGGTAGTCTAATAATAATGGTGATAATTATTAGAAATATAACAGCCCACAAAGATTACTCAAATGAAGCACAAGTGCCTCTATTTCAGAGATCTTGACTTCGATTCCCGATATGAGAAGTAAAGATTTGGCTCATTCTAACCATTAAGTGTGATCTCTCACTCATGTTCTCATATTGTGGTCTTATACCACGTTGACCATATGGTCAAGGAGTCCAGTTGTGATTTTTTGGTGTTAATAGTAATAATACTAGTAATAGTAATAATAATGTTAGTAATAATTTATTCATTTATTTATTTTATTTATTTATTGATATTTATGTGCTGGACAACAGCCATAAGCCAATAAAAGTCCAGCACAGTGATACAAATAATGCAATAAAATGAACAACTGTGGTACACATTACATAATAGAGATAACAACAAAATAAATAACGTAGATTACAATGATTAGTTTACAAGAATTAATACTATAATATTTTATGGAAAGAGTTGATTCATACAAAAGTATTACCAATATGTGTAGAAAGATAATGCAATTAATATTAGCAAAGACATTGCCATATTCTAATACTTGTATACATTGAATGGATCGAAATCGCCTACATGTAAGTTAGCATGTTTAATACATCTGGACACCGGCGAGGAGGATTTAGAATTTCTAATATAGAAGAGTTTGTGATGTCTCATGTCCTTCATAGGAATACGAAGGCTGACACATAATAATAATAATAATAATAATAATAATAATAATAATAATAATAATAATAATAATAATAATAATAATAATAATAGTGAAAGAAATAACTTGTTACTTTAAAATATTCCATCCTACGTTAATTTTATTGCTACATTACAAAATGAAGCTAATATTGTTGCAGTAATTCATACAATTCATTTTTTATTCATGGTGTACAGAACTATAAGACACCAACATTTTCACAGATGTGAATTATTAATCCTTTCCTGCACATCGTCTTCTCTTCCGTTTTCCTTCATTATCCTCCCATCTGCTTTTTCCGTTCTTTCCCTCGTATTCAGTTTCTTTCTCATCTTTGTCTCTTCCTGTTCGTGTTTTTCTCTCCTCATTTTCCTCCATTGTCATCTCCATCTTCTTCAGTTTCTTTCCTGCTTTTACTCATATCTTTTGTTGCTCCTTTTTGACATTTCCATTCTTTAACTTCCTCTTCTTTTTCCCTCCTTTTCCTTATCTTCATTTCCTTTTCCCCCCTCTCTCTCTTCTTTTTCTCTTATTGTTCATTTCTTCTTCAATTGCTCTCTTACCCCTCATGTTCTCATCCTATTACTCATTTCCCCTTCTATCCGCCACTTCCTTATCTGTGCTGACTTCATGGCCACCTTATATACACGGTCACAATATGATAACACGCTAGAAATACCACTGCACACATCATCTCTTTATTCTTCATCTTTCACTGTTGCTACTTCTCGTCACTGGAATTCTCTGCGGCCTGAAGTCAAGGGCTGCCGAACTTTAATTTCCTTTAAATGTAAATTAGAAAAATATCTCATGATGAGTTGCCAGACCTAACACGTTGCAAATATTTAATGGCATGTGTTCCATTGTATTTTTTTTTCTTATTTTTATTATCTAAATCGTGTTTATTTATCACTTAACGCCAATATGTATCCCACTGTGTTGTTGTTTTTTTTATTATTAATCTATTTTTTGTGTAAATTTTATTCAATTGTCGGTTTCTGGTTTAATTATTATGTAAATCCTACTTAATTGTAATCTAATACTAATATGTATACTAATGTGTTTATTTTTATTTTTACTGTGTACATTTTTTTATTGAATTATCGGCTTCTGTTTTTATGTGATTCATATTTGATTCTAACAACATTAATATGTATTCCACTATGTTTATTTTTATTTTATGAGGTAAATTTTTATGTAACTACCTCTTTTGATCTCATTATGTACCTAAATAGTATCAGTATGTAATTACTTAATTCCGATCCAGTTTTATGTTCAACTATGTAAGCAAGTTTTAATCCTGGTTGAGTGTAAGAGAAGGCCTTACGGCCTTAACTCTGCCAGGTTAAATAAAGCCATTATTATTATCATTATTATTATTATTATTATTATTATTATTATTATTATTATTATATTCTTTTCAGTGGAGATCACACCGAAACAATCGACATCGACTATGATGCAAACGAAGTGACTTACAGCGAATTGCTGGATTTGTTTTGGAATAATCATGACGCTACAGCGAAGACAACACTTCAGGCAAGTTCGTAGCGATTAATTATAATCTCATTCGATCGGTTATTTTACGACTGTGTATCGATAATCTAGCGTCTATGGAATAAAGATGAGCTTAAACGATATTTTCAAGTATCTGTGACAACTGTGACTGTGACAATTAAATATCTGTGACTTTTATCGGTGATTTTGTCACACCGATATTTTATATCGATACGTAGCATGAATTACACCGATATTTTTTCACACCGATAAAAATTAGCAGGAAATATTGAAGAACAGTGAAATATGAATACGATTTCTCTATACACACACTCATCAGTAATTTAAAATGGGAAAATCCAACAAAGAAATTATGTACATGTACCATTAACAAATAAATACTTACCTGACTGAACAGTAAACATGTCAAGAGTTAACCTCATGTACCAAGAGGCTATATTATAGATATTGAACCAGTTGATCATTTTTAAATGTAGTTGGGTATGGAGAAATTGAGGTTATATGATTATCCTAATCGTTTTAAAAATTTATCCTTTTTATTGTATATAATATAATGGATAAATTATTTTAAGTCGTGCATTAACATTATAATATTGAGTCATAGAATAAAAATTAATGAAACATAAGTATTCGGAAAAATATTAGAAAATAATTACAAAACAAAAACGTTGTTCAGACAGGATTTTACACAAGATTAAGTACTGGTAACTAATGGTGTTATTATTTACATCGTGTAATAATTACATCATTTATAATAAGATGGAGAAACTACCGCCAGATTGCTGTTATTGTATCATGCGCACGCGCAAACCTACGACGTAGAGGAGAAAATATCAGCCACAGAGTACTGAATACGGAGCAGATTTCGATAGCGATATTTTGTCACAGATATTTCGCGTCATCAGTCACAGGTTTATCTGTGACAAAAAAATACCTGTGACAAAATATCGGTTTGTGAAATATCGGCCATCTCTGCTATGGAATAGTATTGGTTAGACGGTATTTCGTTATATCAGGCCGAGACTCTCCATAGGTTTACCTAACATTCCCCTTACAGTTCTGGAAACATAGGAATAATGTCCCGACTAGGTGATCAGCCCAATCGGGATTTGAACCCATGTCCAAGCACAAACTCGGAGCACGAGTCCCGATTGCTAGCCCCTAGGCCACACCAGTGGCATTTGTGCCATCTTGAATTACAGATTTTATGCGAAATGATTAGGTGACTAACGAGCAACAACTGTATTTACTTACTATTTATATATTATTTATAATAAGTCACCCATTTACTCATTTATTTATTTATTTACAGATGACTTTTAAGGAACCCGCAGGTTCATTGCCGCCCTCACATAAGTCCGCCATCGGTCTCTATCCTGTGCAAGATTAATCCACTCTCTACCATCATATCCCACCTCCCTCAAATCCATTTTAATATTATTCTCCCATCTATGTCTCGGTCTCTCCAAAGGTTTTTATCCCTCTGGTCTCCCAACTAACACTCTATATGCATTTCTGGATTCGCCCATACGTGCTACATGCCCTGCCCATCTCAAACGTCTGGATTTAATGTTCCTAATTATGTCAGGTGAAGAATACAATCCGTGCAGTTCTGCGTTGTGAAATTTTCCCAATTCTCCTGTAACTTCATCCCTCTTAGCCCCAAATATTTTCCTAAGAACCTTATTCTCAAACTCCCTTAATCTCTGTTCCTCTCTCAAAGTGAGAGTCAAAGTTTCACAACCATAAAGAACAACCGGTAATATACTGTAACTCTTTTATAAATTCTAACTTTAAGATTTTTTGACAGCAGACTAGATGACAAAAGCTTCTCAACCGAATAATAACAGACATTTATCTATCTATCTATCTGTCTGTCTATCTATCTATCTATCTATCTATCTATCTATCTATCTATCTATCTATCTATCTATCTATCTATCTATCTATCTATCTATCTATCTATCTATCTATCTATCTATCTATCTATCTATCTATCTGTCTGTCGATTCATCCATCCATCCATCCATCCATCTATCTATCTATCTATCTATCTATCTATCTATCTATCTATCTATCTATCTATCTATCTATCTATCTATCTATCTATCTATCTATCTATCTATCTATCTATCTATCTATCTATCTATCTATTGATTCATCCATCCATCCATCCATCCATCCATCCATCTATCTATCTATCTATCTATCTATCTATCTATCTATCTATCTATCTATCTATCTATCTATCTATCTATCTATCTATCTATCTATCTATCTATCTATCTATCTATCTATCTATCTATCTATCTATCTATCTATCTATCTATCTATCTATCTATCTATCTATTGATTCATCCATCCATCCATCCATCCATCCATCCATCTATCTATCTATCTATCTATCTATCTATCTATCTATCTATCTATCTATCTATCTATCTATCTATCTATCTATCTATCTATCTATCTATCTATCTATCTATCTATCTATCTATCGATTCATCCATCCATCCATCCATCTATCTGTCTGTCTGTCTGTCTGTCTGTCTGTCTGTCTGTCTGTCCGTCCGTCCGTCCGTCCGTCCGTCCGTCCGTCCGTCCATCTATCTATCTATCTATCTATCTATCTATCTATCTATCTATCTATCTATATCTGTCTATCTATTTTCCCCAATCGTAAGGCGAATGCCAGGTAATCTATGGCGAATCCTCGGCCTCATCTCGCCAAATACCATCTCGCTATCACCATTTCCATCGACGCTAAATAATCCAGTATTTGATACAGCATCGTTAAATATCCAAGTAAAAAAAAATAATTAGGCTTTATGGCCGATTCATGTCAGAATGGAACTCATATCAGACTATCAGATAGAGAAAAAGAAATTTTTGTCGTCCATGTCAGGAGACGTTAGAATTCAACTAAAATAATTTCTATGGGATTTAGATAGCCCTTTCCGTCACACAAAGGTTACAAAAATAGTTGCATAGTGAAGTAAGGAAAGTTACGTGTATAATATTTGGAGTTACTTTAATAATAAATATATTATAGTGCTCAATTGTAACAGTTCTGTATATTTTACAGTATACATCGATCATTTTCTACCACGACAATGAACAAAAGTGCCTGGCTGAGAAAACACTGGCGGAGGAAGCGAGGAAGAAGAAGGATCCTATAGTCACGAAAATTCTGCCTGCTACAACGTTTCATGATGCTGAAGAGTACGTATGGGATTTTACGATTTGTCTTTGTAGATGAAAGCATTATACAGAGCGTTCGCCTACGGGTGGGGCCAGGAAAGCGGCCTGCCTGCGGTGTCGCTTGCGGGAATCGTCTATCCGTAAGCTTCCGCTTTCTATACTATATTCTGTAGGGGTTTAATTTTAAAAGTTTAGCAGCAGTAAAGACTGATGTTTTTGAAACACTAACTTCCTGTGAAACACGTCTTAGATATTTATGAGGAGAGCGTGTAAATGATGCACTGGTTTCATCAATTTTTTCTTCCGTCAATATTCTTTGTTTTCGCTTAGGAATTGTAGCGTTTATCGACCCTGTTGTCCTTAATTTGTTAACAAGACGTCTAACAGTTTCTCTACCCTGAATTGGATATTTCACTTCAAATTGCCTACGCACCTCTCTACATGACTCTGTTTTCACATAGGCATCATACATAAAAACTCACTGTTCAAGCGTGAATTTTGTGTTTTGCATTTTTAACAAATTTTACACACACGCTGAATATTTAAGCAACTGTGTCAAGAAACTGCACTGTACGTGTTAAATACTGCAACATCTGGCTCACAACTGATAACTTGTCGACCTTGATTGTCCAGCGTGTCTCAACAACTGCGCGCACAAAGCGGCGTATCAGTACATGCCGCTTTCCTGGCCCCACCCGTAGGCGAACGCTCTGTACTAGTCGAGTCAGAAAGTATCCGAACTTGGGGTGGCAACGCCGTGCTCTATAGGCAACTTCTCTACCTCGTCCGTGTCGCATGCGGCCTACTCTCCAGGCGTATAGACTCAGTTTGTGACCGATCAAAGGGGAAAGTAATGCTTGATGTTCAGTGTTCTTCGATATCCAGGATCTCGTACATTTCGAGTTTATTCCTGAGGGCCGAGCTGTCAGTAAGGAGGCGTATGTTGCAATTCTTCGACGTCTTCGTGATCCAGTTCGATGAAAAAGACCCAGTTTGTGGTAAGGACAATCATGACAATATCCCAACACATCTTGGTATAGTAGTAGTAGTAGTAGTAGTAGTAGTAGTAGTAGTAGTAGTAGTAGTAGTAGTAGTAGTAGTAGTAGTAGTAGTAGTAGTAGTAGTAGTAGTAGTACGTTTATTTTGCCTGGCAGAGTTAAGGCCATGAGGCCTTCTCTTCCACTCAACCAGGTTTCAATAATACAAATACATGAGATATAAAATTTGATTACAAGGCAACACAAAAGAGAATAACTTAGGAATTACATAAAATATAGTAGGAAGTTACAATAGACAAGATCAGTTACATAATATATAAAATAAAGTAGAAAATTACACATAATCAAAATCAGTTACATAACATAAGGGGAATACACACACACACACAAAGACACAATTTATAAGATCTAAAATGTCCGAGACAAATTGGACGATTAATTTACTTGAGATATATTATTCAGTTAATATACTAATTGGAGAATACATATGGGTGACAAGACATGAAATGTTGATTAGCAAAGTCCTACTGAATGGCATACAAACACAAATGATTAAGTAATATATAAAGATAATAATAAAAAAGAGAAAAAAAAGAAAAAGAGAGAGGAGAAAAAAATAACAACTTGGTAATTTAAGACTATTTAGAAACTTCCGCAAGAGTCTAGTTCTGTTCATTAAAGACATTTCTAAGTAGAGTGTACTTAAAAGATTTTAGACTCCGACTGCTCCTGATTTCCTGTGACAATGAATTCCAGGTACGAGCTGTGTGTATTGTGAAGGAAGCAGAGTAGAGAGATGTTTGATGGAGTGGAATTGATAGAACAAGGTTATGCTGCGAACGTGTATCACGGTTGTGTGGTATAGTGAGGGTCGCATAAGAACAGTATTTGTTCTATTGCGTTGGATTAGGGGAAGTACATAACACACGTGATCAGGAGTGAAGAATGATGCAACCACGAGGAGAATTCCATTCAAAAGCGTAAAAGACAAAAAATGTAACAACAATTATAACATTTTCTTAAAAAATGACCAATAGAAATAAAATACTGAAAAATGAAAAAAATGCAAAATAAAAGTAGGATATATTGGTTAGAGTTTGTATTGCATTCTGCGTTGTCTGTGATGTCTTAGAAAAAAGATGATATTTCATCAACTTCCGAGCTCTGCTTATAAGTGACGCCAATTTAAATGAGGAGGTACACCATTGGCCTGCAAAAATTTAGTGAAATTCATATATAATTCAGCTACTATAAAAGCTAAATGAACAAAACTTTTCGTGCTTAATATACATATATTACACTTTATAAAACACTATTCAGAATATTAAAATAGCTAATAATTACCTGTAAAAATGATATCAAATTTGCATAATTTTTTTACAACCGTAAAGCATTTACATAATAAAATATACAATTAATTAAATATCTGTATGATTCTTTTACAGAAATGTTCTAAAAACCTACATCAACAACATAGTCTAGGTCTTTCACCTACTCCTTCAGGAAATATTTTTTTCTTAATCAAAAGTTTAGAAAATTTAATATCGAAAGAAATGATTAAGAAAAAAAATATTTCCTGAAATAATAGGTAAAAGATCCTAGACTATGTTGTTGACGTAGGTTTTTAAAACATTCCAGTAAAAGAGTCATGCAGATATTTAATTAATTATATATTTTATTATGTAAATGGTTTACGGTTGTAAAAATTATATAAATTTGATATTATTTTTACAGGTAATTATTAGCTATTTTAATATTCTGAATAGTGTTTTATAAAGTTTAATGTATGTACAGGGTGATACGTTTGGGTATGGATAAAATAAAAACACCGTAAAACATTTACTACTGAACTTTATTTGATGAAACTTTGTGCATACAGCACTGAAAGATGGGAGATTCCTCAGAGCTCAACATGACCCCCATTGCGCACCCTGCACAACTCATAGCGGTGATGCAATTCAGCCCATGTCCGTTGTAACATAAGAGGGGTGATTTGTTGAAAAGCTTCAGTAATTTTTACTCTCAGATCATCAATGTTTCTAGTCGACCTGGTTGGCGAGTTGGTATAGCGCTGGCCTTCTACGCCCAAGGTTGCGGGTTCGATCCTGGGCTAGGTCGATGACATTTATTTGAGCAACAGGCTACAACGTGTGCATAATGCGTGCGTCCGTTATATTTGCAATATTCGTAAGTATGATCATGTTTCCCCGTCTTTCCAAACTCTGTCTTGGCTAAGGCTAAGCGATCGACGAGCCCTGCATTCTCTTGTTCTCTTATTTCAAATTCTGCGCACCGCTACCCCAATCTATTTGGCTTCTCGTCTTCAAAATTTATCCGCATATCATCAGCTAAGTACAAGATCTCATTATAACAATTTACTCATTATACCCTACCACAAGACATCTTTATATTCTTCATCCTATACAATTTCAGTTGCTAGAAATTGGAACTCGCTTCCGAGTGATATAAGGGGTTGTTGGACAATAACATCATTTAGGTCAAAATTACATAAATTCTTACTTAACAGATTAATTGCTGATTAATATTTGTTACTTATAATGAAGCTAACATCTGTCCATTCTTATTATTATTATTATCTTTAATTTCTCTAAATAGATTTACAAAACCTCTAATGGCAATTACATTAATATTCTCATTATAGAAATAGAAATATATATATTCTCCCTGTAACATAGTTCTAGTAAGCTTATATTAAATTAATTTTCATCATTTTACTAGCTATCTCAAATATTAAATTAATTATAATTCATTGAATTAAATTAGCTCATAAATTAAGTTACTACTTTACCTTATAGATTTATCTAAATTTAAATAAATGTGTAGTGAAGAATATTGCTGGAGAACCTTTTAAGTGTAGTGAAAATATTTGTAATTTAAATTTATGTATTGTATTGATTAAGGCTGGTTGAGTGGAAGAGAAGGCCTTATGGCCTTAACTCTGCCAGCGAAAATAAAACATTATTATTATTATTATTATTATTATTATTATTATTATTATTATTATTATTATTATTATTATTATTATTTTTATTATTATTATTATTATTATTATTATTATTATTATTATTATTATTATTTAAGTGTGCTTACATGCGACAGGCTCATGTCAGTAGATTTACTGGCATGTAAAAGAACTCCTGCGGGACAAAATTCCGGCACGTCCGGCGACGCTCATATAACCTCTGCAATTGCGAGCGTCGTTAAATAAAACATAACATTTAACATTTCAATGTTTCTAGGTTTCTGTGAATAAACAATGTCCTTAACAAAACCTTACACGAAGAAGTCAGGAGGGGTTAGATCTGGGGAGTTTGGGGGCCAAGCCAAGAGATAGCTGCTTCTCGTACTGGGTTTCGCCTGCGACCTCCTGCATGTTTTTTTTTTTTTTTAACACAAAATCTGTTTCTACAAATGTTCGATACCACAACATTATGGAATCATACATTACGCACACCATACTCACGTCTAAATTTCCTTTGAACTCTTTTAACACTCTCAAATTTAGCATATCAAAGAACACATTGTGCCCGCTGTTGATTTGTAGTAGCCATTTTAATCATCTACGATTTTCATTTGTCCTTTCAGATTATGCATTGTTGATCGTCATATGGAAACTCCCATCTTTTAATCATAATATAACCAGCAAGAAATTGTTCGTACTATCATAATAGCTTTATAATAATAAATTAATATTATCCATACCCAAACGGATTAGACTGTATATTAAGCATGAAAAGTTTTGTTCATTTAGCTTTTATAATAGCTGAGATAAAAAAAAATGAATTTCACTAAATTTTTGCAGGCCAGTGGTGTACCTCCCTTCTTAAGGCATCACTGATGAGTCAATTAAGTCAGAAGATAATGGGGTAGGGTGACCTGTTCCTTTCCCCCTCCATTCCATTGCATACATCGCTGACTAGTGACATACTTCATACTTGAATAATTTCGAGGGAAAAATTGTTCCGGAGCCGGGTATCGAATCCGGGACCTTTGGTTTAACGTACCAACGCTCTACCACTGAGCTACTCGGGAACTCTAACCGACACCGATCCAATTCTTCCCTCTATATCCACAGACCTCAAAGTGGGCTGACAACCGTCAAGCAACCGTCGAGTGCACTCAGTCAAAAGTAAAAGCCTTGTTTATGAATTCTTAATTGCGGTAAGTGGAGGATGTTTAATATCTATACTAATAATAAATCTGTAGCCGAAATTTTTCTGGTAATTTTCGATTTTCCAAAAATAATTGGTCCTAACATATATAAATTAACCACCCTGAAACCGAAAGTCGCTTTTTTTTTTTTTTTTAATTTTTGTCTGTCTGTCTGGATGTTTGTTACCTTTTCACGCGTTAATGGCTGAACCGATTTATATGAAAATTGGAATATAAATAAAGTTCGTTGTAACTTAGAATTTAGGCTATATGGCATTTAAAATATTTTATTTAAAAGGGGGGTTATAAGGGTTGAATTAAATAAATCGAAATATCTCCTTTATTATTAATTTTCATGAAAAATATTGCATAACAAAAATTTCTTTAAAAATAATTTCCGATAAGTTTTATTCTGTGCAAAAGTTTGATAGGACTGATATTTAATGAGATAAATGAGTTTCAAAATTACAATAACAACGCCATCTAAGGCGGTGTAATGAAATAAAAAACAAATGACTTCGTCTATAAGGGGCCTTGGACAGCAACAATCGAACGTTATGAAAGATATCCTACAGAGAATGTTTCTGTGTTTGTATGAAGTAATATCGGAAGCTAAATTAACCGATTTGTATAATTAATTATTAATTCACCATTGGAAAGTGTAGTTTCTCTAGATGAACATGATGCTATAATGTTATTATAGGTAAGATTAAAATAGCTTCTTATGCACAGAAAACTTGATAGGCTATTCTGTACATTCGTTTCCTGTATTTCCTAAAATAATTTTTATGACCAAATGAGTGGTCTCTGGATCAAAATGATTGCATTTTAATTGTTTAAATACAATTTAAATTAAGTAACATATTAAACGATTTATCCTTCTATCAAACACGAATGTTCCCTGGATCAAATGTCCTATTTTAATTATATAATTACTTTATATTTATTTCTAACGGGTGCAGCGGAGCGCACGGGTACGGTTAGTACTTACAATAAGTCTGTAAGAGCAAAACGAAACAAATGCCATATGCCTACTTAAAAAACAAACGCACATAGACATAATACATCTTCCACAGAACATTCCAAAATTTAAAAGAAATATTGGAACTAAATGTACCAACTGAAAGTGTGCATTACACATGAGCGCAGCACGAGTTTGCGGACTTGTCCAGACAGCCTTGGCATTTGCATAATAGTGGCAGTATCAACTGCAATTATTTATGCCACCAGTTCCTTCTCTATTTCCACCTACGCTCTGTACACAATGCTGAGCATTTGACCTCATATAAAATGCCCATGTAAGCATAGAATACGGCACAATGCACGGTAGATCATCTATAGCAGTCATGTCAACTGATGCCCATAGGCGCAAGCGCGCGCTTTAGAGCTCAGAAGAGCCTGAGCGCTTTACAGAGGAAAGGAAAGAGACAGACGAAAGAGGTAGTATATGCCGCTTGGTCGAGCTATGTACAGGGATGGCCAGCACTGATTCAATGGATAAAGTGAAGAGAACTTATTATTTTTCACAAGTTCGTTTTCTTATTCAAAAATAATATTTTCTCAACTTTTTTTAATAGAAAAGCGAAATTTTCAGATATAGCCCTATTTATTTAGTAGCCTTACAGGTACTGAAACAATGTTTTCGTGTAAATATGTATTACTGAAAATAATGTATTACAAATTTTGAAAATATTCGCATGGAAAATGTTTGTAAGGAAATGAATTAACAAAGCAACTACTGTTACATCATAAGCAAAAGATACGTGCCCATGTGTTGTAAAAATGTCAGCTCTATAGCTTCAGAAAGTTTCGAGAAAATAATTTAATATTCTGATGATGGAAAGTTGCGCACCAATATCACCTTAAAAGCATAATGCGATAAGAGTTTTGTTATGGAATATTAGTTACACTTAAAACATATACACTAGGTAACTTTACTTTGTACTATAAAATTGTTTTGATTAGTTCATTGATTACTTTTATAAGACTGAAGATATCATCAATATCAATTCCAACTTATCACGTCATACTCAATCTCTTACTTTGGGATATCACTTTCTTTATGAATGACGTGTTTCATCCATTTAGTACAGTATAGTTGTACTACTATGGAATTAATGTGAATATTCCTTCTTAACTCTTTATTATGTTATTAACTTTAAAACACAACTGCAATATTAAGAAATTGGGGTTAGTACTTTTGTTTTACAGACAATATACGTCATAACATCAAACAGAAAGAAGCCATATAAAAATAACGACATAAAATTTCACGTTCCGTTTGAAGTTTGTACACCACTGTTTTCTTAATCCAACAGGCTGCTTATTCCTTATTCCATACCAAACGCTTGATGCCCGCGCACGACGTCAAGGTCAGAAAAATGCGCTTTCTTTGACATCACTGATCTATAGTAATCTCACTAGAGATTTTGAATTATCTAGAGAAAATCAAAACTCGAGTGGGATTTAATTGACTATTAGGCCTACACGATTAGAAGAAAGTATATAAAGATCAGAGGAAATAAAGTGCTCTAATACATTACAATATTAATTGACGTACTAAAATATGTACTAAACTATCTTGGAAATGTATTATTGTACCATCTCATCATTAAAAATATTCCGCTAGATTGCAGTAGTGTGTTATGATCGGCTGTTTCCAGTTGTAGCTGGACGAACTTTAATTCTTGAGCCACTTTGTGGAAGAGTGTCTTAACTGCAGATGCATAACGTTGTTCCGGTGTACTATTTTTACAGACTGATGATTACGAATAACATTTTCGGAATTATATTTCGGTTAAAAATCTATTATCTCCCGAAATGTATCGGTCCAATTTTACTACTCTGTCTATATATACGAGATGAGTCATAATTATGTACTATAAACTATTGCAGAGTATTGTATACACAAAAACAAACATATTTTGTCATATAAACTTATAGCCGATACTGCATTGTTATCAAGGTATGATAACATTGCGTTATTTCAAAGCTAGTCTACCAATTACTCGTTATACCCAGTAAAGACCAGATATTCAATTTTACAGGAGGATGAGTGGACCGCGAAGCCTTTCTAGAAGTTCTGGCAACGGCATTGAACTCTAGACCTTTCAGTCGGGATCCAGTTTCTTTACAGACTGAGTTGCCGCCAAGTCCTAGATCAGCTGGCAATAAATAAATTTATAAATGCGCAAATATCATACTTTATTTGGATATTAAAGATATTTTTATTAATTTGTCCTACAGAATAATAGCTGCAATATTGACAATTAATATTTGAGGAGAAAAATTCGCTCCGGCTCCGGGGATCGAACCCGGGCCCTTGGTTCTACGTACCAAGTGCTGTGACCACTGAGCTACGCCGAATTCAATCCCCAGCACCGGATCGAACCTTCCTCCTTGAATTTTTCCCTTTTGGCCTGACTCCAAGTTAGGCATATATGTTGACGTATATGTCCAATGTCAACTGCCATTATATTAGGAGCGCACTCAGCTGAGTGACTTGTTTGGCCGGGATTCCGCAGTTACGTGCACAGTAATCTGTACAAATATATGCACTGCAGCTATGAGAATATTAAAGATATTTTTATTAATTTGTCCTACAGAATAATATCTGCAATTCGGCGTAGCTCAGTGGTCAGAGCGCTTGGTACGTAGAACCAAGGACCCGGGTTCGATCCCCGGCGCCGGAGCGAATTTTTCTCCTCAAATATTAATTTATTTCGATATTTAAATTGCCCTTGTCAAAAATATAAACACCTGTAGCTAACAATAAATATATAGGTTAACACGTTGCTATTCAAATTTATGAAAGTTAAAAACAAAAATATATACTCCTTATAACTGAATTTCTCGTTTTGCAGCTATCATCAGAAATACCGCCTACAACAGCACCCAACGCTTATGAAGGCCATAAACCTGGAGCCTGGGCCAAAAGTAAAGACATCCCATTTGGCCGCAAGACTTAATGGCTATGTTGTTGGGATAGGCGGAGTAGAACAGTTTGATGGAGAGGTGAAGAAGCTCGGGCTGGATGAAAAAACTGCAAAAGTTGTTCGTGATTTAGTGGAGAAGAACAAAGGTCAGCGCCTCGTATGCTAAACCCTGGACTTTAGTTATATCTTTTTTAACAAAAAAGAAGAAACTTGAAGATTCGAAGAAGTCTTATTTTGTTAATAAAATTCTCCAATCTGTGTATTTTATTTCAGAATTTAAATATATTATTTCAAATTACTTACTTGCTGGCGTTTAAGGAACCCAGAGGTTCATTGCCGCCCTCACATAAGCCCGCCGTCGGTCCCTATCCTGAGCAAGATTAATCCATTTTCTATCATAATATCCCACCTCCCTCAAATCCATTTTAATATTATCTTCCCATCTACGTCTCGGCCTCCCCAAAGGTCTTTTTCACTCCGGCCTCCCAACTAACACTCTATTTGCATTTCTGGATTCGCCCAATACGTGCTACATGCCCTGCCCATCTCAAACGTCTGGATTTAATGTTCCTAATTATGTCAGATGAAGAATACAATGCGTGCAGTTCTGTGTTGTGTAACTTTCTCCATTCTCCTGTAACTTCATCCGTCTTAGCCCCAAATATTTTCCTGAGAACCTTATTCTCAAACACCCTTAACCTATGTTCCTCTCTCAAAGTGAGAGTCCAAATTTCACAACCATAAAGAACAACCGGTAATATAACTGTTTTATAAATTCTAACTTTCAGATTTTTTGACAGCAGACTAGATGACAAAAGCTTCTCAGCTGAATAATAACAGGCATTTCCCACATTTATTCTGTGTTTAATTTCCTCCCGAGTATCATTTATATTTGTTACCGTTGCTCCAAGATATTTGAACTTATCCACCTCTTCGAAAGATAAATTTCCAATTTTTATATTTCAAATTAAACAACAATAATTTTATTGTAACTGTGTTCTTACTAATTTTATACCCTATTATACAAATTTCGATCTTTTTTCAGTTTAACACATTAACATAAATAAGAAATTACCATACAGGGTGATTCTCTCGAACTTTCCTGATTTTTATTGTCTGGAAGGCCAGACTCGAACGGAAATTGTTATCGTTTTTGTTGGGAAGTTCAACACAAACGTTTACGTCACCGATATGGATGGTACTGATGATTATTGTTTTTTTTTTTTTTCAAGTTTATACACTTCTTAAAATCTGTGGTCATATCGCGTGTTAGGATCTGCCAGTATACCAGTAGGCCGTGTTTAGTATTGTTGAGTTCCTGCTTTCAAAAACAATATTATTACTATTTCTTGTATCTTCGAGTTTATGGTGGAATTTATTTATTTATTTCTTCTGGTGGAGTTAAGGCCATCAGGCCTTCTCTTCCACACCACCAGAAATACAATACAATAACAAGAAATATACTTCACGAAAATAATGAATGAACCTTATGTATTTAATATTTCAATAATGAAAGGAAGGTGTTAATTTTTCCAAAAGAACACGATAACTAATATATTTTATGCCATCCTAGCATTATAAACAGGTTGTTACTACTCCAATATCGTTCGTAATCGGCTTATTATGGCACGCGTGACAATAATAGCAATGACGTATTCGTAATACCAGAATGCTTGGGTCGGGATGCATGCAACTCATCTGACTCTTGCTTATCGTTTCTACGCGCCGTGTAACAAGAAATGAAATGCAGGACACAAGGTAAAGTATTATTTATTTCCAATCTTTAACAATTTTGTATCACTTTTGTAATATCACATAAAACAGTTCTGTGGTTCAGAGAAACTATATTAACAAAATAAAGGAACATTTGTAACATTAAAATTTGATACCTAACCTATAACTGGAGTTTACCTGCAAGGTCATCCATATCACTTTATTGAATACCAGTGTCAGGTGTAACTAATCGATACGAACATATGGAGATTTTGTCAGCTATGGAGGATTTATAATTTATATTTTCTTACAGTTTTTAATGCTAAGATGCCATAAAGTGTTGTATCCAACTCGTGGATAATGTTATGACCAGGCTTCGAGACTTTGGACCCGATACAATAAGTTTACTATGCATGCACTATAGGTTGTTGACTCGCTGCACATAGATAGAGATGTGTTGAGGTAACAACGTTGCTATTTAGAGTAGAGTACGGTAGTATGGGGAAACACAGATATGTACATTCTGAAAGTAAATATACTGGGTGTTCATTTCAAAGTGTCATGACGTCACTGTTGTTGGGTCACCGATTTGAAGCGAGTTTCAACTTATATGTTAGAGAAGTTGCCTATTATTTAAGGCGTTCTTCAATCTGAACTTGAGAACGTGTACGGTATAACTTGAACGTCGTAGCAACAGATGGCGGTCTGTACGGTCTGTGTGCTACCATAACCTCTTTCGAACTGTGTTTTGCGCCGGCAAGTCGTACGCAGGGTATTTGTTATCATCGGTTGCGTACGGTAACATTCCACAACACAAATCAAATGCTCCGTGTCCATGTTGACCGTCGAAGTTAATGTCAACAAATACGTAAGTAATCGTCTTAACCCTCTCCCCATATTCCGACAGTACGTATTTCCAAACAGTTCACATTCCTGCCACTACCGGCGTTACCGTACGTATCGGTACGTACTCTTCAGAATGAACGCCGTACTTGCTAGCCAACTTCTCTGCCTCTTAGATTATACACCTGAGCTGCGGAAGTGTAGGAAGATTGAATTCTCTAGGCTCATCAGCTAGCCACATGATGGCATACAGCGAGCCAAGACACATTTTGAACTGAACACCCAGTACATTACACAATGATAATGTCAAAAGAATGTGAAAAGCATTTATTCTCCTGTCTTTTATAAGCATTTGTGTTTAATTATACACAGTGTTAATGGTGGAAATAAGCATGTAGCAATTTTTTCATTTCTCATATTGGTCGTCTTTAGAAAGTGCAATTACAGTATCGAATTGTAATGTACTACAAGATACATTCTCAGTGTCTCAAACGTAAATCTTTTTCGGTTATCTGCCAAAGTTTGTACTGTAGAAAGCTGCGCTCTACGTCGCATGACGTGATAGGAGCAAAACGAAAAAAAAAACCTACTAATTTGCTGTTTATGTTACACAATGTTCCATATCCGTTACCTTTACTTAAAATTGATTTCCACTTCTGTTTTACACGTTCAGTAACCGGTGTACTTGGTGTCTCATTAATTCTCTGCATCGTTTTCTAAATTAATTTGAGGGCTTCCGGCATCTCTTGCTCTGACTTTTCTAACCGTGTAATAGTTTCAGACACAGTTTGTATGAAAACCAAGTTATTCGTCAGAACCTTCAAATCCAGAGCGTTTTCCTTTGCGTTATTTGTTGTCATCCATTCTACAGTACCCCCACCCACTGTACGCTTTACCTCTATACTCAGTACGCCGTTATGCGGATTTCCCACTGAACTGCTCTATCGGGTCCGAAGTCTCGAAGCCTGGTTATGACAAACATTCACTCATGCCATAATCAAGATTATTCACTTATTGCATAAATAACTATTGTCGTCTGCTAGGGAAGAGTTTTGTGATAAATTTGCTAGTAGCTAGCCACTAGGAACGCTACTATCGCCTGGATGCATATTCCCTACGTATTGAGCTTCGTGACTGTATATTAGTCTGATTAAGGCGGCAATGACATAAAACGCTTGTTATTTTAAAACTCATATATCTCGTTAAATATTGGCCCTATCGAAATTTTGTATAGAATAAAACTTCTTGGAAACATCTTTACAACAACTTTTGTAATATAATATTTTACCTTTTT
Source organism: Periplaneta americana (assembly GCF_040183065.1). Lineage (NCBI taxonomy): Eukaryota > Metazoa > Arthropoda > Insecta > Blattodea > Blattidae > Periplaneta > Periplaneta americana. The sequence goes on from NC_091123.1 coordinate 177,062,904, forward strand.
CTTAAAAAAAACAGTAATAAGCGAGATATTTCGATTTAATGACTTCAGGCCCTCTTATAACCCCCCTTTTAAAGAAAGTATTTTAAATGTCATATAGCCTAAATTCTATGCGGGGCCCAACCTAATTTATATACCAATTTTCATAGAACTCGGTTCAGCTATTATTTCGTGAAAAGGTGGCAAACATCCAAAAAAAATGTGAAAAATGCGATCGTAGGCGGAGTTATGGGGGGGTCAAACTTGTCTGACATTTTTTTTTCTATTATCATTAGAAAATATTGAATTCAAAAGATCTTTTTTGCTTTTGTTTATGATTAAGTTTCTGTGCTTAAAATACTGAATTAATGTCTTCAGATCATGTATTTGGACTATAATATTTATTTTAAATTTCCGGGTGTATAAAAAATAATTCGTACACCTCATTTAAGGAATGGAAGCACTGTAATTTTTCTTTTGTAACAGCCTGTACTCATGTGTTAGAAGTCTGTTGATGTTAAGGCCGCCACTTGGAAATGTTGTTGTTGTTGTTGTTGTTTTCTAATGCCAGGCGTGTGACAATAAAGTCATTTGACCTCTTGCACTCCAATATTTTTCAAAGATATTATCATGACCAGCCACTGAAGCACAGATTTTGAGGTGTTCCGAATCCATTTCTTGGTTTGAGTTGCACAATGGGCAGTTAGGGGACTGATATATTCCAATTCTATGCAGGTGCTTGGCCAAACAATCATGGCCTGTTGCCAATCTAAATGCAGCTACAGACGATTTTCGTGGTAAATCGGGAATTAACTGTGGATTTTGATGCAGAGAGTTCCATTTTTTCCCTTGGGATTGAGTTATCAAATTTTGTTTGTTGAAGTCTAAGTATGTAGATTTAATAAATCTCTTCACAGAGTAATACGTAGATTTAGTAACAGGTCTGTAAGTAGCAGTGCTGCCCTTCTTTGCTAAAGCATCCGCATTCTCGTTTCCCAGGATTCCACAATGGGATGGTATCCATTGGAATACAAATAGAAATGTATGAATAACATACTGCACAACAATGCAGAAAAAAAGAAAAGTGCTCCCGGTATAATGTGTAAACTTAAAGACGAGATTAAATAAAATAATTAGAATTTACATTTCATATAATATTTTCAGGAAGGTAAGCTTCATATAAAAAGTTTCTGTTAGCACTGTTACGTAGTTTTATTGATGCATGCATGTGCTTCTGTACGTGAGAGAAAAAAAGGGAGATTGTTTTAAGTTATAGCCTATTATAATTTGTAGTAGACCTACAGTTCAAGTAGGCCTACTATACAACTCGGTTTGAAACATCGCGGATATGGATGTAAGAAACATGGCCCCCGAAAATACCTTTATTAAATGATCATATTCCGATATATTGTACCACAATGAAGCTATAAATGATGTCCCCCCATAATTCGTTATATGGAGATTCTATGATTTTACTTTGCCGCCCCCCCCCCCCCGCCAAGGAAACGGTTCTCTGTCCGTCTGCGATTTTGGTCTCAGAATAGTTAATTATACCGGTACATGTTTACAGCGATTAATTTTGAAAAAGCCGAAATTACCAGAACCGATGCCACCAATTCTGCCTGCGTTTCGTCGAACCAGTAACATACATAATGATTTTTCAAATTGTAAATTGTAAAGTTATGCACATATAATTTAGTCTTATTATACGCAGAACTTGCCTGTATGCATGGAACTATTTTGACTGAATGAAGATCCATGGTGAATACATTGCCCAGTACCATTTGAGCAACCTCTATATCCTTTTCTTTTTCATTTCGAACTTCTTTCTTCCTTGAGCATCCTCTTTATCCTTTTCTTTTTCTTTTCGAACTTTCTTCTTCCTTGAGCATCCTCTTTATCCTTTTCTTTTTCTTTTCGAACTTCCTTCTTCCTTGAGCATCCTCTTTATCCTTTTCTTTTTCATTTCGAACTTCCTTCTTCCTTGAGCATCCTCTTTATCCTTTTCTTTTTCTTTTCGAACTTCCTTCTTCCTTGAGCATCCTCTTTATCCTTTTCTTTTTCTTTTCGAACTTCCTTCTTCCTTGAGCATCCTCTTTATCCTTTTCTTTTTCTTTTCGAACTTCCTTCTTCCTTGAGCATCCTCTTTATCCTTTTCTTTTTCTTTTCGAACTTCCTTCTTCCTTGAGCATCCTCTTTATCCTTTTCTTTTTCTTTTCGAACTTCCTTCTTCCTTGAGCATCCTCTTTATCCTTTTCTTTTTCTTTTCGAACTTCCTTCTTCCTTGAGCATCCTCTTTATCCTTTTCTTTTTCATTTCGAACTTCCTTCTTACTTGAGCATCCTCTATATCCTTTTCTTTTTCATTTCGAACTTCCTTCTTCCTTGAGCATCCTCTATATCCTTTTCTTTTTCATTTCGAACTTCCTTCTTCCTTGAGCATCATCTATATCCTTTTCTTTTTCATTTCGAACTTCCTTCTTACTTGAGCATCCTCTATATCCTTTTCTTTTTCATTTCGAACTTCCTTCTTCCTTGAGCATCCTCTATATCCTTTTCTTTTTCATTTCGAACTTCCTTCTTCCTTGAGCATCCTCTATATCCTTTTCTTTTTCATTTCGAACTTCCTTCTTCCTTGAGCATCCTCTTTGTCCTTTCCTTTTTCTTTTCGAACTTCCTTCTTCCTTGAGCATCCTCTATATCCTTTTCTTTTTCATTTCGAACTTCCTTCTTACTTGAGCATCCTCTATATCCTTTTCTTTTTCATTTCGAACTTCCTTCTTCCTTGAGCATCCTCTATATCCTTTTCTTTTTCATTTCGAACTTCCTTCTTCCTTGAGCATCCTCTATATCCTTTTCTTTTTCATTTCGAACTTCCTTCTTCCTTGAGCATCCTCTATATCCTTTTCTTTTTCCTTTCGAACTTCCTTCTTCCTTGAGCATCCTCTATATCCTTTTCTTTTTCATTTCGAACTTCCTTCTTACTTGAGCATCCTCTATATCCTTTTCTTTTTCCTTTCGAACTTCCTTCTTCCTTGAGCATCCTCTATATCCTTTTCTTTTTCATTTCGAACTTCCTTCTTACTTGAGCATCCTCTATATCCTTTTCTTTTTCCTTTCGAACTTCCTTCTTCCTTGAGCATCCTCTATATCCTTTTCTTTTTCATTTCGAACTTCCTTCTTCCTTGAGCATCCTCTTTATCCTTTTCTTTTTCTTTTCGAACTTCCTTCTTCCTTGAGCATCCTCTTTATCCTTTTCTTTTTCATTTCGAACTTCCTTCTTCCTTGAGCATCCTCTATATCCTTTTCTTTTTCATTTCGAAATTCCTTCTTCCTTGAGCATCCTCTATATCCTTTTCTTTTTCATTTCGAACTTCCTTCTTCCTTGAGCATCCTCTATATCCTTTTCTTTTTCATTTCGAACTTCCTTCTTACTTGAGCATCCTCTATATCCTTTTCTTTTTCATTTCGAACTTCCTTCTTCCTTGAGCATCCTCTTTATCCTTTTCTTTTTCATTTCGAACTTCCTTCTTCCTTGAGCATCCTCTTTATCCTTTTCTTTTTCATTTCGAACTTCCTTCTTCCTTGAGCATCCTCTTTGTCCTTTCCTTTTTCTTTTCGAACTTCCTTCTTCCTTGAGCATCCTCTTTATCCTTTTCTTTTTCTTTTCGAACTTCCTTCTTCTGTTCATCATGTTGCAGCCATACAGCTTCACTTATATTTCCGGTTTTGTAACTACAACAGATGTGACATTAATCTTTCTTCGGGCTGTAAATGCTGATGTTACTTTCCTGGAAAAGCAGCTTGAAGTATCTCGGCTCAGAGGGTCAGTATTTTCACGTGCTCATCTCTGTTTATACAAATCATGTAACTGAATTTTGGAATGAACTATAGGCTCTAAATAAAGTTTGCTTGATGACTGTCGACAATAATAGGAAGGTAATTTAGGGAGACTGTCAAAAAAATGTCCTGAGAAATTTTTTATCTTCTTTTTGTCCTTTTCGGCATGAGTGTGGAAAACAATAGAACAAGAGGATATTCCATGCTTTTAATTTTCTAACTAATACCTGACATTCCAATCTTTCATTGCAAGAGTATTCAAGAACAGTTTCTTGCACACATATAACTTTTCATTGCCCACATGGAAATGCTGCAACAAATTACCATTTCTTCTTCACTCACCAGTACTCTTTCCAGGACGTTTTGTCGGGGTTACATCCACAAGACCGTTTTATCTGATCCCAGGTCACTTTACTCCAAAATGTATAAAAAAAAACTCTTGTCTTTCAGCATTTCCAATTACATTGCATTGTCTGAATTTTGATTTTTTGACACATTTTGGAATTACATGATGCCCCTAGTTTCTTTGCATCCCTGAGTGTGTCATGCGTTACTTTCCCAGTTTTCAGCATTTTATACCCAACGTAGCCTCCCCCTTTCTTGCAGTTTTCACAGAACATTGTGCACACTTGTTACAACGAAACTCAGTAACTAATAGGTACAAAAATATTGATGTGTCAGATAATTGCATACAACTAGAATTGGCGGGAAAAACGATGCTTTGCGGCACACAGGTTGACGTGCGTGTTTCCGTAGCAATGTTGAGAAATATTAAATTCAGTCTTTTCTTTCGATGACCCATACCAACTCATCCATATCAAGTGAGTATGTATTACATTTCAATTTGTTACTCAAAGAAATGTAAAACTCCTTTAATTCAATTTGGGTATATTAAACTATTTTGCGTCGTATGCATTACTGTAAGAAAATATCTAATTGGAGGATACATGGCTTGCACACTTTGTCCATAAAATAGCCTACAGCATTATTTTATTCTTCCGTGTTGAAATTTTCCTTATTCAGTTACGCGGTATTTCCAACAAATTTACCCTGAATACAGTTAGGCGGTATTGCATGTAGTGTAGTTACGCGGAATTTCAGTAATATTTTTAGGAATTCACATAAGGGGTATTGTTTCAACTCCTTTTTCTCATGGCGAAATTACACTTTCCCGCGCTACCAGATGGTGCGCGCAGTGTCAGGAATGCCAACGCACCAAAAACAAAAAATCGTCAAAAAGTCAGTTACGCGGTATTGTTTCTTCACCGACGATATAACGTATATATTTTGGTATTTTTTAACGTTAGCACCTCTTGAATATTATGTTTTGTATAGATTTTGAAATAATTTGAGTACCCTGTAATAAAGAAAGTTGGCATAACATTTGAAACTACGTTGTACATTTGACCCGCGCTGACCAATGATTTCGCTTTACGTATTCTTTGTTGTGACAAATGCAGCGAAGTGTGAAGGCACTGCCATCGTGATCTCATACAGGCCGTAAGGCAGACCACGTGACTCGCTGAACAGCTGATCGCGAAAGGCGGTCTTTCAACCATATGAATTAGTTGCAGTGCATGAAGAATAACATATATTTCTCTGAAATGCGGTGTAATTGCGTCAGTAAAATTTCAAACAGTGATTGTGAGACACAATTTACTTGCAATTTAAGGTATAATATTATTTTTGGTGTGAAAATTACGTTGTTGCAGGCAAAGTTCGTATGTGTAATACCTGCCTTTATTTCGATTAAATATTGCGCCCTTATGTGGTTAAGTGAAATTTTGGTCTTATAAACAGTAGGCTAAATATGTGTAATAATATATACGTGAAAGTGAAACATTGACTGGCATGTAAAGTAAGTTGTGATTAGGCTTAAGTGCAGCGTTACCGATGTTACTCTTGTCTAATCCATTATTGTTAGTTTACCGTATTTGTCTTATTAAATTTAAATTATTGCGCCCTTTTTATTTGTGAATAACCTACATTATACGAGTAAATAATACGACGTTTGATAATATACACAATTTGAACTAAAAACGAGATACATATAGTATATTACGAAAAATTATACCCTATAGTTTTCATTACTGTTACAGTATCTAGAATTGTAATTAGTTGAAATAAAGCACTCATGCTTCATTACGAAATTCTTGCACATTCATTTATGCACGTTTCAACAATTTTCAGTTGCATCGCACGCATATTTTAATGTGTTGAAGTTATAGGTTATGTTTATTCTATCAGTACTTGCCTTATTTCCATATTCGCAATTATGCATTATAATTAAGCATAACGCTACGTATAACTTATAAATGCAATTTGTCTACACTTCAATTGTATTTATTCGTTTCAGACGGTACTCCAGTCTGAAGTCTGATTAGTTTAATATGTTACTAGGGTTAAACTAGCGCTGAGGTAGTTCCCTTCCTATTCATACATCTTGCATATACAAATTAGTTCGGTTCGTTCAGGATTTTAATATGCCTTGCTTATAGGATCAAATGCATCTCCACAAAAAATAAATTCAACTGTTTTCAGTTCAGAAATTACCGGAACTATACCTCAGCGCTACTAAGTAATATAACGTATGTATATTTCATAGGAGGGTCTGTGGTGAATTTTCTACCTATAAGTAAGGACGGTAACCGTGTTCTGAGGTTTATCCTAAAAATATATTCTTCTTTATTATATCTCAAAACAGTTTTCGTTCTCAACTTAAGCCTAAAATGTTGACGCAGATAGGTTATGTTAACATGGTAAATTCTCTTCACATAAAAATAACAGTTTTATTTATTATTCCTGCCACATTATGCAACACATAAATGGAACTTATGCACATATTACACTGAATAAAAATTTAATTGTATTATTTATTTGTTCCCTACTATACTGGGTTGTAATGAATTGTATTTATCTAACCTACCAGATTAACACACAACTGTACATACACTAATTTCATAGGAGGGACTTTGGTAAATTTTGTACCTACAAGTAAGGAAGGTAGATGTGCTAAATTAAAATTACAATATAAATAATTCTTCTTTATTAAATCTGAAAATAGCTTCCATTCCAAACTTCAAATGTTGATGCAACCAGGTTATGTTAACATGTAAAACTCCGTTCACATTAAAATAACACAGTTTTGTAATTATTTCTGCAACATATTATGCAATAAGAAGTGTGAAGGGGTCTTATACACACATTACACTAAATAAAATTGAGCGCCGACACGCTATAAAGTAATATATTTCACTCAGCTCCGTATACTCAAATAGACTCATCGAGTGACGTTACACAACGTGCATTACGGCCTGGTCTAGATCACGATGGCAGTGGTGAAGGTGTATTAATGCGATGAAAACATGAATCCGTTAAACGATTTAGTGTGTAATCTTTTGGAGACACCGTTCTCTCGTTGGTGTGCAGAAGATAAGCAAGATATTTTAAAATACCGCAGAACAACACGTCACATTAATATAACTATGAAAAAAGTGAAAAGTGGTGGTCGGTCATACAATATTCAGTTTCAAGATTCGTGGTATGCCGATTGCAACTGGCTATGTGGGAGTCACTATAACGAGAAGTTATATTGTTGGCCTTGTCTTCTTCTGGGGAACAAGAAACCCGCTTGGAATTCAACTGGATTTTGCGATTTCAAAAATGTCAATCGCGGTCTTCACAGCCATGCAGATTCAGCAGAACACATTAAATGTATTTTGCAATTAAAGGCACTGCAGAAGAACATGAACACCATTGCGGATGCACTAAAGGAAAGTTATAGGTTATACGTAAGTCAATTTAATGAAAACGCACGTTTAAATAGACTGGTAATGCACACCGCAATCGATACGGTATTGTTTCTAAGCAAGCAGAAGTTGGCTTTTCGCGGTCATGATGAGAGTATTTCGTCACAGAACAGGGGGAATTTCAAAGAATTATTGGCTCTCATTTCATTGGCCCTATGAAAATTAGAAATCACTATGAAAAAATTAGGCCTGCTCTTTCTGGGAAATCTAAAACGATTCAAAATGAAATAATTGATTGTATTTCTGAATGCATCAATGAACTTGTAAGAGATGAAATTACTAGTGCCCCTTTCTTTTCCGTTCAAGTGTAAGGTTTCTGTTCAACAGAATACTGCTTTGATTTAATCGTAGCTAACTTGATTTTACTGGATAGGTAAGCTTATATTGGAAGTTGCATGTTCCGAAGTTGATTTTAAATATGAATACAGTTTACGATTATGATTGTGATTTTGAATTTTGTTATGGGTCCTATTTCTTGTGTACTCTTTTAATTTGATGTGCTGTATAAATTGTGTTAGATTTTGTCTTTTTTGTGTCATGTGGACTTGTGGTTGTTTTATTATGTTGTGGTATGCATTGTGTGGAAGTTTTGTTGGGACAGTGAATTCTTCGGGATTAAGGGGACGTAGCTTCCGAAAATGTTGAAAATTTGTTTATTTTATATGCTGTGCTTTTCATAAAACTTAAGAAAATGGTGAATATATTACATTAATTCAATATGGCCATCGTATATGTTACAAAAGCATTCGCGACGTCACGGCTATATAACGATTCCAGGAAATTACCTAGAATTCTATTGACCTTCACCTAATTTATCCGGCACGAGCCGCCACTGGGTCACAGCAGTTAATATTTCCCATCCTACTCTGCAGTCTCCTCTCCTAGTAAATAAACTATTTCAAATCGAGTGCCTCACGTAACCGAAAATTGTGCCCATGTATGATGTAAAGCGATCGTCTGACCCATGTTGGCACGAAGATTGACTGGTCTCATACCGGGTAGAAAGCCACACGCTTGCCGCCAAGACGGCATGCTTGCTGTCAAGGCCATTCGCTGGCTTCTGCTTCTATCTTGACAGTGTTCGGTTAGCTGCGATTGCGTTCAGTTTGTTCTGCAGCAATGGTAATTAGGTATTTATTAAGGGAACGTGTTTACATATACAACACGTACGTGAAGAGTAAGAAATCGTGTGCAACAACCAGGCGAAAATTCAAACATAAATTTCCTGATAGGTCAGTGCCCTCCAGAAAAACAATAGAAAGATTATTTCATAGACTCCATGAAACAGGTTCTTTAAATGACAGAAAAAGAATACAAAAGCGCCGTGTTCTCACAGAAGAAAAAATTGATGAAATTGGAGCTGCCTTGGAGCGTAATCCTCACCAGTGTTTGAGAATTTTAGCACAAGAGACGGGAATTTCTAAAGCATCTGCGGGGGTGGCAACAAAATTATTGGGACTAAAACGTACAGCATCTTCTGTGAGCAGGGTGAGTTGTGAGTAGGTACCGAGTTTGTGTTATAAGTTTTAGTACACGGATACTGGCTTCCTATCGGATAAGCAGCCGACCAATTTCCGGGCCTACATGGCACAAACGCAGTGTATTATTTTTCTACACGGGCTAGAGGTTTGGGAACAAATGTGAAGAAGGAAGACTGCCGTTATTTATTATTGTCACAAATTTTAAAATTTATAAGCACTATTGGATTTCTACATTTGCTATTGTACGTTTGTAGCTAATCTACAATACTTTGAAATGTTAGCCTATGAATAGTTCATCTGATTTTAGACTGTGGAGAAAGTCAGGAGAGAAAGTAGGACACTTGAGTGTCATCGCTTTCGGATTCATATATCTCATAGCCCTCAAGAACTACAACAGGGCATCATTGTATAGCGTGACGAGGGATAAGACTGTGAAGTTATAAAAGAAGAAAAATTGAAGGAATTTCTACTAAAGTTTGATATTTTATTGATTGTGAAGGTTACGTGTGGTGTCATTTGTTCGCCATTTAATAGCGATTTACTCGTAAATCAGTACTTCATTGATATTCAAATTAATTGGCGGTAGCTGCATGACTAATACATATGACAGTGTTCATTTGTCAGTAGTTATGTGTCTAGCGTAGGTCTAAATAAGGAAATACGATAGTTACATTGCAAGTCACTTCCTTGTAGGTTATGTTTAAGAACTTACTTACGTTTGGATTTACTCGTTTGTCCTTGAGTATAATGGGTCAAGGAAGTTCATCGGCTTCATTTGGTGTAAGAACGTCAATTGTGTATTTATTTTAAAGTAATACATTCATTGTTGTAATATATTAAATGTAATTTATTATTTCAGAATATGCCATCCCTATTACACGATATTAATGTCCCAACCAAAAAGGCTACATTTGCTATGGGTTGCTTCTGGGCACCAGATTCATTATTTGGAGTTCAAAAAGGTGTTATTCGGACTCGTGTAGGATTTGCAGGAGGCACAACAGAAAATCCTAGATATCGTAGTATGTGAGTAAAATGTGTTTTTAAAATGATTTAAGTTATAAATAGACTATACAATAGGCCTAATCAGTAAGAAATGGTACTTTTGTAAATACAGGTGAAGATTACCCATATTAAACAAGTCTTTTTTGTAATAAAATTTATAACGAAGTAAATTAACGTATAAAATTAGGGAGCTGCTGTAGGTGATCTAATAAAAGAAAATTAAAATTAAGATACTGAGGTGCCTGTTTGTATCTTAGGCCTTTTGTAATTCATAAAATAAATACCAAATTTCAATCATAAGACACATCTTGTGAATTTTAATTAATTCTCTTTTAAGTAAAATAGGCCATATTCATTTTATTCATTTTTATTCACAGTTTATCTTAACATTACTGATAATTCGTATAATTCTAATTGATTAATTTGTATTTATACTGTAACACGAGTTATATGTATACACAATCAATTTCAATTTAAAAGTTTGCATCACATTGAAATTAATAATCCTCCAATTTTATTTATAGTTTTATACATAAAGCTCATGAAGATCCAACACCATGTATAATACATTGCTCATTTGTTATTTGCTCAATTTGATCAAGGTTCAGATTACATATTTTATTATATCTGATGATGCCCAATAAGGCGAAAACGTTAAAAAACAAACAGATGTGTCTTATGATTGAAATTTATATATATTTATTTTATTATATTACTAGACATATCTGAAAATATAAAATTAATTGTAAATTACTTTTGTAATTAAGTTAGATTGTGGCAACTCAATTCATATTTTAATATGTATGACAGTTCTGAATCTAGACAGGTTAGGTTTGGTTAGTATAGACTTTTGTTATGCCTTGCTTATATGTAGGCCTATGATAAACTGCATCTCCAAAAAAAAAAATCTTATAAATTCAACGATTTTCACTACCTCAGCGTTAGTTTCACCCGGAGCTTAAATAGGCCTACATTGTAATAATTGTTTTTTCTGTTTGTGTTGATATTGTTAGCTAGGTTTAATGAAAATTTTTTATTTCAGAGGAGATCACACAGAAGCAATTGAAATAGATTATGATCCCAATGAGATATCATATGATCAATTACTGACCATGTTTTGGAACCATCACGATCCTACAGCAAGGGTGTCAAAACAGGTATAGGCCTATTCTCTTTTTTGTGTATAGTGCAGCTACCTCCTATTTATGCAATACCTATGACTATTTTCTTGATGTTGTGCTGCCAACAGCTGGCATGCAGGTGATAAAAGCGCGCTGTCTCTATTGGCTTGGCAAATAGTACAAATATAGAATGTAGGGTGACCCCAAATATCGCATTTAATTGGGATTGTCCCATTTGGAAAGTACAAATGTTTTTTTTTTTTTTTTTTTTTTTTTTTTTTAGAAAATGGGAAAGTCGATAATATTGCAAAACAGGCAACATATTTGCAACCAAGACCTCTTCAAGTGATATCTCTATCCAGTGCTTTTGCTTCAGTAAAGTCTCATTTTGCAAACCTATGGATCAACAATTGGCTCTCTTCTGACAAAGGAAAAATTTTACAGTCTGTACAAAAGAAACCAAATGACCTGCAAATGTACAAAAACTTGCCCAGACATGTTCAAACATTTTTAACAAGAGCCAGAACAGGTCACATTGTCACTCAAATTGTACCTACACCGATTTCAGATTTCTGATAATCCTACATGTCTGTGGTGTAATAATCATGATTAAGAAATGTTATGTTTTATTTAATGACGCTCGCAACTGCAGAGGTTATATCAGCGTCGCCGGATGTGCCGGAATTTTGTCCCGCAGGAGTTATTTTACATGCCAGTAAATCTACTGACGTGAGCCTGTCGCATTTAAGCACACTTAAATGCCATCGACCTGGCCCGGTATCGAACCCGCAACCTTGGGCATAGAAGGCCAGCGCTATATCAACTTGCCAACCAGGTCGACTCATGATGAAGATCTGGAACACATTCTTCTACACTGTCCATCCATAAACCACAAAAGAAGTAAATTAAAATCATCAGTACCAGTTGCAGAAGACACAGCCCAACTCTGGCTACTAGCAACAGGCATCTATAATGAACACCGATCAAAATACCCCTCATTTCTCGTGAAAAACAACAACTGAATAGACTACAGTGGACTATAGTGGACTTTATGTTGTCAGCAAACAGCTGGATACATTAAGAAGATTGATTGTAGAAAATGGGACATAGATGGGAGGATAATATTAAAATGGATTTAAGGGAGGTGGGATATGATGATAGAGACTGGACTAATCTTGCACAGGATAGGGACCGATGGCGGGCTTATGTGAAGGCAGCAATGAACCTGCGGGTTCCTTAAAACCATAAGTAAGTTGTACAAAATAGAGTTTTGTCCCGATTTTTGATGACAACATGTAAAACCTGATAATTTTATTTGTTTAATGTTAAATACTTATGACAGTCAATTGACCATTGTTATCCTCTTTTTGATTTCTTGGCAGCAGTTCATGTTACTGCTTATAGTACACCGCAAGTATTTGAAGCTGTCCACTTGCTCTACTGCCTCATTTAGAATTCGCAAGTTTGCCTTCTTTACTTTCCTTCCAATAACCATAGTATTCGTCTTGTTTGCATTTATCTTTATCCCATACTGCTCGCAGGGTCATTTAGCTGCAGTAGCATCTCCCTTAGTATCATCTTCTCTTCTGCTAACAGCACCATATCATCAGCAAATCTTATGAGCTTTATTTTTCTTCCTCCTACTATCACCCCTCTCATGTTCTGAAAACATTTCTTCACAAAATCCTCCAAATAGACGTTTTGTTGAAAATACAGGGTTTCAGTATCCAAAATACAAAAATGAATGTACGTGTGTGCGTGGTTTTTTTTTTTTTTAGCATTTATTTACATCATGTTCCATTACAATTAAAATAATACTACATGACTGGTTCAGTACTACAAAAATTTATGCTTATAATTATTTTATATAACATAGCTGCCTCTATATCCATAAGAGATTTGATATATTATAATAAATATGCTAACCTAGTTTAACTAATAAATATGCTAACCGTAAACTTGTGTATTTTTTTTGAGTGTGTGGGTATTTTCTTTTTTTGTAATCTATATATATATATAATTTGAACTGGTAATGGAAATTACGGGAAAAAGGCTGAATGGATTTTAATAACTGACTCCTCATTTTGAAGCTTGGAAACCGAAGTTTTTCAGAAAAATAGTAACTTTCAGTGAAGTGTTAGTTTTCCTACATAATTTTCCTATTTTCCAAAATCCATCTTTCATCAGTTTTGAGAACTAATTGGATTTCAATATAAAACAAAACACACACTACAATAAACAATAATATATAGAGGATATTACATGAAGGCCATGACCTGCAGGATTGCTGACATATTTAGAGCTCAAATTCAATTGGTTATTAAAAACTTCAAAAATTACTAAAAATAATTTACAAGTCTGATTCTGCGGTGTGTAATTTTCTGAATAGAGTTGTGGTGTATTGGATATTAAAATCTACAAAATTTGAGGTGGTTTGATGACATTATTACCATTAGAAATGAAATGAATTATAGTTAATGCCATGATGTGACAACTTTTCATTAATGTTAATGCTATATTGATGATATGAAAGTGAAATGTTTTGGGATTATAGAATAGAGAATATCTTAAATTAGTTCTTCATTTCTATAATTTACTGAGTGATGGCTATATAGTGCATAACTACAAAACTTACGTAAGATAATAATATTGTTATTAAAAATCAAATATTTTTATAGTTATTAATCGAGTGAGGTTGGGTCTTTTTCATATATTTAATGGCAGTGTGGTGTAGATATTTATATGCGTCATTCTCTTCAGTACTGACTCGAGAGAGCGCAAAAATTACAGTTCCTGAGGAAAGACCAAAAGGTATTACTTACTGATAAAATAAGAAGCCTACAAAATTATGTAATCTCCCGATCATTTCGGCAAGCTCTCTTAGCAGGATAAAATGATTTTACCCTCTACATTTCAAGCTGTACATGCAGCAGCTATACCAAGATGCTATGCTATTGTTCGAAAGCATAGCAAACCTGACATTTTTTTTAACTTTCACCTACAATCCACAATGACCTGAAATAGCTATTGCTTTACTCCCACATGAAAAACCCACTGATCGTCCTGACATTGTTACTTGCGTTTTCGCGTTGAAACTCAAAAACTGAAGGTGGATAGGTTCAAGAGAAAGTATTTGCCATAAAAAAACCATTCAGAGGTAGTATGTTTCATTATTACAGAAGGAAATAACTTTCAAAATGTCTGGTATTCTTTATTGAAAATAAATCTTAAAAATTTTTATGCTCGACCATGCCGAAATGTAGTAATTATATACCTGGTAGCAGTCCTTTAATGCATGTCATTAAAGTACACCTACTCATTAAAGTACAGGTGTTCAGCTAATGACAAGTCAGCTTTGTACCGTTATAAAACCGCAAGTATCGATTGTTCTCGGATATGCAATCGAAAGAGAATTAGCGAAAACTCACGGAGGCTGGAAATCCAATACTGTCGCAGAAGGTTATGTTCTGTTACTATAATAATTAGCGTTAATTGTAAATAATATTCAAATAAATTAAATTTGTCATCTCGTTTTTCAATGTCGAATTCAATAATCAAGGTTATATCAAGTTTAACGGGATTACATCAAGGTCAATGACATTATTGTTCCTCGGAAAAAATCAATACTTTCGCATCTGCGCACATCTCACAATTCACGACCTAGAACAAGATCACTTCCGATCTTGTTAGATACAAATAAAATGTATACATCTGAATAATTTCAAGTTAGAAATATGGTCGAGCATAAAAAGTCGTATGAAACTTGCCTATAATGGTAATTAAGAAGCTCGTATGAATATTATGAAACTCGCTTGCGCTCGTTTCATAAATATCCATACTTGCGTCTTAATTACTATCATTATAGGCTCGTTGCATAATGTACTATTATTTGAACGCCTAATGAACTTAGTTTGCAGCATTTGCTGCACAAGCCACTAGTTATATATTATAATAATGGCACGCATAATCTTTTATTTCAGTACACTTCGTTAATTCTGTATCATGATCAAGAACAAAAGGCATTAGCTGAGGGAACACTGAAAGAGGAAGAGAAGAAGAAGTCCTCTTATATTGTTACGAAGGTTATGCAAGCCCAAGAATTTTATGATGCTGAGGAGTAAGTATGAAATACATTCAAGCTGAAATAATTCATGTTGAATCTTTCGTACACTACTTTTAACACTTGAATGTAAATAATTGATTAAATGGCGATCTTACTCGTGTTAATTACGTAAGCATGTGTGGCTTACAACTGTTTCGGTGCTATTCGACACCATCCTCAGAGCCTACTAGATCTCGGCGCTATCTCAACTTCGCTGCCTGTTGTGTGGGTGTGTTCGTGTGAAGAGTTGTGTCAAATAGGTGTGTGTTCTGAAATTGACTGTGTGTTGAGAATTTGATTGGGGTGTGTTTTAGTGTGTCTGTATATTTCATATTGTTCTAATGTGTTGAGTTTTTGGTTTTTGAGATGTATGTGTAGGATTTCCATGTCTGTACTTATGTTATTGTATGTGTGGTTAGCATTAGTTATGTATTCGGCATATATACATAGATGTATTGTGTCCTCTAGTTATTGCTTTAATGTGTTCTTTGTATCGAGTTTGGAATGATCTGCCTGTCTGTCTGTCCAATGTAGAAACTGTTGCAACTATTGCATGTGAGTTTGTATACGCCTGTGAGGTTGTATTTATTTGTTTGTGTTGTTTGTGTGTTGAGATGTCTTTGTAGTATGTTTTCTGGTCTGTATGCTATGTTGTATTTCTGTTTTCTGAAAACAGATACAAACTCGATACAAAGAATACATTAAAGCAATAACCAGAGGACACAATATATCTACATATACCGAACACATAACTAATGCTAACCACACATACAATAACATAAATACAGACATGGAAATCCTACACATACACCCCAAAAACCAAAAACTCAACACACTAGAACAATATGAAATATACAGACACACAAAAGGCCGGGTAGCTCAGTTGGTAGAGCAGCTGGCTACGGACTGGAAGGTCCGGGGTTCGATTCCAGGTGGTGACAGGATTTTTTCTCGTTGCCAAACTTTTATAATGGCCCCGAGGTTCACTCAGCCTCCTATAAAATTGAGTACCGGGTCTTTCCCAGGGGTAAAAGGCGGCCAGAGCGTGGTGCCGACCACACCACCTCATTCTAGAGCCGAGGTCATGGAAAGCATGGGGCTCTACCTCCATGCCCCCCAAGTGCCTTCATGGCATGTTACGGGGATACCTTTACCTTTACCTTTTACAGACACACTAAAATACACCCCAATCAAATTCTCAACACACAGATCAATTTCAGAACACACACACTATTTGACACAACTCTTCATCACACGAAAGCACCCACACAACAGGCAGCGAAGTTGAGATAGCGCCGAGATCTAGTAGGCTCTGAGGATGGTGTTGAATAGCTGTAAGCCGCACATGCTTACATAATTAAAGCGAGTAAGATCGCCATTTAATCAATTATTCTGAAAAAATAATTGTATGTAATTAGTAGAGTTTAAAATGTACGTTACTCATTTGTTAACAGTTACCATCAGAAGTATCGTTTGCAGCAGCATCCCTCTCTTTTGAAGGCATTGGGTTTGGAAGCTGGACCAAAGCTGAAGAGCTCGCATTTGGCTGCGAGACTCAATGGCTACGTGGTGGGGTTTGGAGGTGTGGGTCAGTTCGACGCTGAAGTTTCTCGCTTGGGTTTAGATGACAAAACAGCTGCTTACGTCCGTAAACTTGTGGTGAAATATGAAGGTCAGGGTTTATTTTGCTGATTTAATATCATATAAAATTGAAATTAGTGTAATTTTATACAGGTACAGAAGTGAAATATTAAAATGTTATTTTTGTATGTTACCAGAGTAAGCCCATTGAGTTTTCATAGTTTAAGTTTTATATTTTGGTTATTGGGCTGCTTGTGCTTACATGATGCCGACCCAAATACTTTGGCATATATGCTAACTTTTGTGATTACACTGTAAACATTTACTCTATGGACTTAATCGAAACATAGCAATTTATGAGACAATTCAGTATTCTGGAGTATAAACCAGAAGATGGGTATTGTTCAGAGTTTTGTATGTTATACAAATTAACAAAAACTGACATGGTAAAAGACGAGAGAATTTAAAATTGGTAAGCAAATTGGATAAATCCAATTATAGTCTTCAGTAATTGAGTAGCTTAATATCAAAGACGGACATCTGACCTCAATCGAAATTTAGATAGCTGTGGTTTTTTATACAATTTTTCATGCTCTTTCCAGTTATAGTGAAACCATATGCAAACTACAACACTATAACTATAAAGTAAATTGTGTTAACTATTACAAAGAATACTGTGAATTAAAAAATTGCCTCTAGATCAAAACTATGGAGACGACAGATGTCCGTCTTTGATATTAAGCTACTCAATTGACTGGTCCAGAACTATTACAAAATTCACCTTCAGTCATAACTAACAAGGAGAGGACACGCTCTGTATATCACCGAATTAAATAGGATGTTGTGACATGAAAGTACAAGACGTATTGTTTAAAGCAGTGGCGGCTCGTAGTCAAATGTCCAGGGTAGGCAAAATTTACAGAACATTTTTATGTAATTCCCGCAATTCAATGACAGCTCGCTTTCCCGAAAACTTAACTCTTCCTTACATAACAATACTGTTACATCAATGAGCCGTCTCATAATTTGTCGGTTTTTTTCTACTTTATTGTTATACTGTTGTCTTGCAACCCTTGTTGTTCAGACAACATTTCCAAAATTGGATTCAAATTCTTTTCAAGTCTCTTTAGACTTACCGAGTTACAAATATGATCTGATTCCAAGTACCTTCTTTAGATTACAATAACAAACGTGACCACCTACAGCTTAGCTTTAACTTCACTTCCTGTTAGCCATTTATGTGTTTCATACCATACTTACTTGCTTACAAATGGCTTTTAAAGAATCCGCAGGTTCATTGCCGCCCTCACGTAAGCCCGCCATCGGTACCTACACTGTGCAAGGTTAATCCAGTCTCTATCATCATATCCCACCTCCCTCAAATCCATTTTAATATTATCCTCCCATCTACGTCTCGACCTCCCCAAATGTCTTTTTTCCTCCGGCCTCCCAACTAACACACTATATGCATTTCTAGATTCGCCCATATGTGCTACATGCCCTGCCCATTTCAAACATCTGGATTTAATGTTCCTAATTATGTCAGGTGAAGAATACAAAACGTGCAGTTCTGCGTTATGTAACTTTCTCCATTCTCCTGTAACTTCATCCCTCTTAGCCCCAAATATTTTCCTAAGAACCTTATTCTCAAACACCCTTAACCTATGTTCCTCTCTCAAAGTGAGAGTCCAAGTTTCACAACCATACAGAACAACCGGTAATATAACTGTTTTATAAATTCTAACTTTCAGATTTTTTGACAGCAGACTAGATGACAAAAGCTTCTCAATCGAATAATAACAGGCATTTCCCATATTTATTCTGCGTTCAATTTCCTCCCGAGTATCATTTACATTTGTTACTGTTGCTCCAAGATATTTGAATTTTTCCACCTGTTCGAAAGATAAATCTCCAATTTTTATATTTCCATTTCATAGTGTTTCATACCATGAAGGATTAAATTTTCTTGCACCTTTAGCACTGACTTTATGAACAATAGAGCTTAATGCAGGAGTGGGTCGTCCATTGTCCAAAATACTTCTCTTCAATGTCATTACGACGCGAAAACGGACAACGTAACAGTTTACTTATTATATCAGTCATAATATAATATTATTGTTATCACTTACATTAACTATAAATCACCAAATATAGGTAACATTAATATACAGTATGTACTTGCAAAAATCACATTTTCTAAAATACACTGTTTAAAAAAAAACATCTTTTAAAACACACTGTTTAAAAACTGTTATACTACTCGTAACAATCTACGTTCCAACTCGTGAAACTTTCAAACAGAAATTTCGCAAATCGTAGGTGTTCGATAATGCTCGTGGGTTCTCGTTAGGGCAGGCAGAATTCAAGCGCGCTGGCTTAAGCATAGAACGCATGCGCTAAGAAAGCATTTAGAATAGCGATCTCTTTTAATGCTTACTCCAGGGCCAGCTTTGAAGTTACGTGTAAGGTCGGCTAACTTCGCTTCTGCCTACCTTCTGACGCATCGTGATCTGTCCAGTGTATTCTTGTCGCATAAATCGAACTGCCAGTAGTAAGCAACGTCCAACTAACCCTCAAAAAATCCCATTCATAGTTAATTGAAGAATTTCTAAGCACCTAGACAAGAGTATATAATTATATAAGGTTTTCCAAATGTGTTGGGGTAGTTAATAAACATCCACTTTTAGGTTTTTCTAAATGTGATGAGGTAGGCTTAGCCTACCCTGCCTGCCCTGAGGAGCCGCCTCTGGTTTAAAGTCATACCTGGTATGGGTGGCCAATGACCCCTCGTTTTGAAAATATTGGCTATTTTTTGTGACATACTTCCTTTAGGTGTCTAATAGGAAAACATTAGACCATAGAAAAATAAATAGAAAGACTCCCAACTCAATGCATTACCTTTGACACGCTATTGACGCGACGTCGAGACACTTGGCGGCAAAACATCGGAACTACATCTCGTTACACATAGCGGCAGAATGCGGAACTACATCCCTTGTTACACGGCCCGATCGGTATTACAGGTATCCGTTATGCCAACTTTAGAGCACGATCAGTACTGCAGATACCTATTATACCAACACATACTGGTATTTTTCATATCGCCAAAGGAGTGTGTAAAGGTTTATCAGTTTAAATAACATGTTTAACCACAATATTTATATCACATTTTTGTTTTAACATGTGAATATAAATATAATGGTTGGACATGAAACTGAAAACCATTAACACACTCCCTCTTTTAACACCGTCATTTAACCCTTTTATTAAATTAATTTATCAAATTTGACTAATAAAAGTTTTTGCATCTTCTAGATCAAATATGTAATTGAGATACAGGATGCGAATAGGATAGGATACTTCTCTCCAAAACACCTTAAGCACTATTTTTAAATAATGTTATGTATCATGTATTACTTACTTACTTACAAATGGCTTTTAAGGAACCCGAAGGTTCATTGCCGCCCTCACATAAGCCCGCCAGCGGTCCCTATCCTGTGCAAGATTAATCCAGTCTCTATCATCATACCCCACCTCCCTCAAATCCATTTTAATATTATCCTCCCATCTACGTCTCGGCCTCCCTAAAGGTCTTTTTCCCTCCGGTCTCCCAACTAACACTCTATATGCATTTCTGGATTCGCCCATATGTGCTACATGCCCTGCCCATCTCAAACGTCTCGATTTTATGTTCCTAATTATGTCAGGTGAAGAATACAATGCGTGCAGTTCTGTGTTGTGTAACTTTCTCCATTCTCCTGTAACTTCATCCCGCTTAGCCCCAAATATTTTCCTTAGCACCTTATTCTCAAACACCCTGAACCTATGTTCCTCTCTCAGAGTGAGAGTCCAAGTTTCACAACCATACAGAAGAACCGGTAATATAACTGTTTTATAAATTCTAACTTTCAGATTTTTGGACAGCAGACTGTATGTATCATGTATTGGAAGATAAAAACAAAGATTGACTTTGGAATATTGACTTCGAAGTTATTATTGGTCAGTTATATAATTATCATTCGCTCTTAATTTTTTTATGTCAAACATTAGCTTGAAAATAGTCATAAGATGTTTTGCTGTGACACAGTACAACGCACGTTCATAAACATTTATAAAACACCACTTTATTTGTTTTACACCGTCAGAGCTGAACATCTATTTTTAAAAGTAACTGCCATTAGTTTTAATATATGGATATTAAAAATCTAAGTAATCAATAATCACCACTGATAAAGAATACAAAGAAAACTATTTGTCTACAACAGACATAAAATTAACTTAGACTTTTAATAAAAACACCATTAAGAAATACAAGTAAAAAAATTATTTTTCATTCTCTGATGTATAGTTGATTCAAAACACTGAACATATTAGAAAAAGTGCAATACAATTTATTAGAGATAAGTCCATACTTCGCAACATTTCCTAATTTTGAGCTTTGATACTGAGTGTTTGATTTGGTTGTGGCCCCATTGCTCAAAATATGTTGTTGTTGTTTTCTAATGCCAGGGGTTTGACAAAGTCATTTGACCTCTTGCACTCCAATATTTTTCAAAGATATTATCATGGCCAGCCACTGAAGCACAGATTTTGAGGTGTTCCGAATCCATTTCTTGGTTTGAGTTGCACAGTGGGTAGTTAGGGGACTGATATATTCCAATTCTATGCAGGTGTTTGGCCAGACAGTCATGGCCTGTTGCCAATCTAAATGCAGCTACAGACGATTTTCGTGGTAAATCGGGAATTAACTGTGGATTTTGTTGCAGAGAGTTCCATTTTTTCCCTTGGGATTGTGTTATCAAATTTTGTTTGTTGAAGTCTAAGTATGTAGATTTAATAAATCTTTTCACGGAGTAATACGTAGATTTAGTAACAGGTCTGTAAGTAGCAGTGCTGCCCTTCTTTGCTAAAGCATCCGCATTCTCGTTTCCCAGGATTCCACAATGGGATGGTATCCATTGGAATACAATTCTTTTTAAATTGGAGTTAAATTTACTTTTTATTTGTAATAGTGGATAAAATTAAAACAAAACCAGTGTAGCCTTCTTGCTGGCTATCCTGATACAGTGCTATGGGTATAAATGTGGCCATATTACACAGCAATGAAGTAAGGCTATTGCGATTCACACAGATGCTTAATGTACCACCTGTAACAGTTCAAATCACATTAAAATTGACTGAGATTTATCAACTGTTGTAATGACCTAGATTTCCCGCAAAATTTTCTGTAACTTTAACAACTTACTGCCAATCATGTCCAAATCATTTTTGGTTTAAAAGAAAATTGTGATGTATATATTGCTAAAATAAACTTAAATTTTTAAGTAATGATGAATATATTTTCCAAAGTTGTGTTGAATTTACTATTAAGTTGAAATTGTTAGGTAAATAAGTAAAAGGAAGTCTATATGTGTAATTTTTAACTTACTCTATTGTAGTTGTCAACATATCAATTCAAACATCCCTCAAGGGCTGAGAAATAATGAAATGATCTCAAGAGGTAATAAATTACTTCAAGTTAGAAAATTAATCAACTCAGTCGATTTCTTTCATAGTAAACATATCATAAAAGCCCTTCTCATTCACACACTAATTACTGCAAGACTCGTCAACATTCACAGATTTTCTTTAGAGAAAAGTGAAGCTGACAGTATTCTGAGTATCTTTATTCATTCAAGAACAATAACAAAAGCAACGGAACATGACGTCGAAGTTTTTTCAAGACACAAAACTGCCTTTTTTAAAATATATTTATGAGGCTGACAATGACAGGTTAGGTACAGCTTATAGCAGTAAATTATTTGGAAATATTCAACATTTTTTAAAAATATTACTTTATCTTGTATAATAATGAATATTGGTATGTGTGTGTCCTTCTGCTATATGAAAAAATATATATATATATTTTTACGATTAAAAAAAAAAATTATTTTTCTTTTTTTTCAAAATTCAAAATGGCGGCAGTTTACTGTGCAGTGATGAAGTGTTTCCCTCATAACTCATAAACTTGTTAACTTTTTCATGTTCTCTCTCTTTTATTCTATTGCTGAAACTCATGTTTACATGTTTCAACTACATTCCTTAATGAATAATATTTTTTTTTTATTTTGTGTTAGAAGAAAATACAGATATTTGACCATTTTTTAAATGAATTTATTTTTTATGAGTCAATCTATCAAAGGTAGATTTCTTCATATTGTAGATATGACATGCATAATACACACAAAAAATTTTAGCACAGACTGTTGGATAGTTTTTTAGATATGTGGGAAATCCTTCATCACTGCACAGTGAACTGGATTTTGAAAAAGAAAAAAACTATAACTATTATTCTTAAATAGTAAAAATATTTTTTTTTTCATATAGCAGAATGTCAGTGTTTTACACATATTAATTTTCATTATTGTACAAGATACAGCAATGGAGGAAAAAAATGTTGAATATTTCCAAAATTTTACTGCTGTAAGCTGTACCTAACCCCTTAAACTTTGTTCAATATTGCCCCTTAAAGATTATAAAATGTACTTCTATAATCACAGTTTTAAGCATTTTCAAACTGAGTCATTGGTACATTTTGAAGTCTGTATCAAATTAGCCCGACTTTTTTTTACTCTATCTTATTAGCCCTACTTGATCCTAAATAAAACTAATATTACAATGAAATGAAATGAAATAGCCCAATGTGTCCCATGAAGGGCAAAGGCCTCCTACCCTTGGGTAGGGTTAGCTAAGTTTTCCTAACTTGGCGAGCTACTCCATGTTAGGGTCAATGCTGTTCGTTAGGTACAATGTTGATTGACACTACACTTTTCACTGTTCACTATTAAACTTCTCTCAAACAATGATGCTTGCATGTTGCTGTCTAGTCGTTGCTCAGATGTCTGCCTAGCGACTTCCACTCTTCTCTGTCCCTTGCTATCCGTGTCCATTGGTGCCCTGTGTGATCTTTGAAGATGTCCTCCCATCTGCGTCTTGGTCTGCTTTGCGTCCTTTGCCCAATCCGTGTGTCCCAAACAGTACTTTTGTAGGTCCATCTGTTGTCTTGTAGTCTGACAATGTGTCCTCCCCACTTCCATTTGCTTTGTGTGGCTGTTTGTGCGACGTCTGTTGCCTGTGCTAGTTGTTGGATTGTGGTGTTTGGTATCCTGTCTCGCAGGGATATTCCTAAGATTTTGCGCTGCATTTTACGTTGACATATTTGAAGTTTGTTCTTTTGTTGTGATCTTAGCGACTATGTTTGACATCCGTATAATAGCACAGGATATACACATGTTCCTAGAGTGTGAAATTTTATTTTCCGGCTTAGCTTTCTGTCTAGGAGTATGAACTTGAGGCCCCAGAATGCTTTCCAGGCTAGGCAGATTCTCCGTCTCAGTTCCTTTTCCATTTTGTCTTGAAATGAAATCAGTTGCCCCAGATATGTATATTTGTTCACATATGCTAGTGTCTCTCCATCTATTAGTATGGCTGTTTGTGGCCCATTTGACATTAGTTGGGTTTTTGTTTTGTTTAGTGTGAGACCAGCTTTTTTGCTTTGTTCATGTAGTTGTTCAAGCATTGCTTGTAATTCTCCTGGAGTTTTACTGAATAGGACCACATCATCAGCGAATCGTTAGATAGCTTCCGTTTATGTTGATACCCCAGTTCAGTTTCTGGAATATATGTTCCATCACGCTCGTAAACAACTTGGGGGATATTGGGTCCCCTTGACGAACTCCCCTTTCCAGCTTAGGCCGGGAAAATTTTAGAACACGGACTGCATCTACCAAATTATGTCTTAAAATACTAAAAAGAGCAGATTTGTCTGCGTTTGTCGAATGCGCATCATTATATTTACGAAAAGGCACTTTTCATTGCCAATAATTTATTTTGTGTGCACAAGGTTGGAATTTTGGAGTAAGAGGGAAAGGGTGCAATCCGTGTTCTGGAGTTTATCCCAAATCATTTTCAGCATATACTTGAATTCTTACTTTTTATGTTATGTAATGAATCAGTGGTGTAGTGGGTAATGTCCAATGGTGTTCATTTCATTCATTCATTTATTTTATTCTATAGATCTTACATGAGCAATGAAGCTTTAAGATGTGGAACATGTCAACATTTTACAATATTACAATTACAATTTTTACAAATTTTTATAGTTTTACAATTTAGTAATTTTCTACAATTTTTACAATTTTGTACAATTTTTTTACATTTTTTTACATTTTGGCGAGATGTAGTGAGATGAGATGAGGTCCGAGGATTCGCCAAAATATTACCCGGCATTTGCCTTTTCGGTGGGGGAAACCTCGGAAAAACCCAACCAGGTAATCAAATCAAAGGGGGTAATCAAATCAAAGGGGTTGATGCCAAGGACTCGCCATAGACCATCCAGCTTCAGTCCCACGGCTGGGGAAAACCTCCGAAGAAACCAAAGTCCAAAGGGGGATCCAACCCAAGCCCGAACACAGCTCCGGATGAGCAGCCCAGCGAGTCTGCCGACTGAGCTACATCGATGGCTCTACTAAAAGTATACAATACATAGCCAATCAGATTATTAAATTTACAAACGCAAACGATCATTCATAAGTTGAGCTATATTGTAATACAAAACAATTTAATTAAATTTAAGGCATAAACAATTCAACCAGTTGTGATATACAGAAATTGATAATACATATCATGCAAACTACTTCAAATTACAAACACAAACAATTTATCAGTAGAGCTATATAGATTACTATTCAATTTAAAGCATATACAATTCATCGGCCAAAACTATACAAATATATACAATACAAAGTAGCATACTTTCATTAAGCTATACAAATTTGTGCAATTAATATCAAGTAGATTAATTCAATTTATAATCATAAACAATTCATCAGTTGAGCTATACATATTACCATTCAATTTACAGTAGGTCTATATACAATTCATCAGTAGAGCTACACAGACTAGTAATCATTTTAAGAACATATACAATTCATCAGCCAAACTATACAAACATATACAATCAAATTAGTTCAATTTACAAACTTATTTTCGTTAAGCTATACAATTCATATGAAGTAGATTAATTCAATTTATAAGCTTAAACAATTCATCAGTTGACCTATACAGTATATTATTCAATTTTCAGTACATACAATTCATCAGTTATGCTAAACAAAAAATACAATACATAGTAAACAGATTAAGTCAATATAAAAACATATTTTAGTTGAGCTATATAAAATTGTACATGTCATTTAAGTAGAATAATTCAATTCACAAGCATAAACAATTCATCAATTGTGTAGAAGGTATGAGTATGTAGAAATTTGGTTAATTCTTTTCTGAACCTTTTCTCGTTGTTCTTCAAATCTTTAAGATAATTAGGCAGTGCATTGAAGACTGTTATACATGAATAGCGAACTCCTTTTTTAAAACAGCTTAGACTAACAGAGGGTAGATGAAGATCTGTGTGGTGATAAATAATCCTGGTGGTGCACAAATATTTATTATGATTATGATTATCACTTTATTATTATTGTTATTATTGTATATTTAAATTTAAATAAATAAATAAATAAATTAAAAAATTGATCCCACGGTATGACAAATGTCTCAATTACGATGGGGAATATGTTGAAAAATAGTTCAACAATATCTGTATCTGTTCCAATTATTATTATTATTATTATTATTATTATTATTATTATTATTATTATTATTATTATTATTATTATTATTATAGGTACTAACTACTACATAACTATTAACATATGTTGCGTAGGTATAGATTTACATAATTTTGTTAGTCAAGAAATTGCAGTTAATCAGTTTCCAATGTAGGTCCAGTAATAGCAAAGTAAAGTGTTCAATTTCTATGCAGCACACCGTAAATAATATTGTTTTCGCTATATTATGTTTTATAACATAGTTCACATGTTCACAAGCATTCGATACGTGTGTCGTCTCATCAGCCTTAACTGCTAAAAAGTCAGCAGCTTTCTTTATTTCTTTGAAATCTCATCATGGCATACATCAAAATGGCTTGAAGGACTTCGTTCTGTATAGTGTTTGATGTGCTCTTAAACACTGTTCCTTAAGAGTGCGTCTGATTCAGAAATGAAATTGATGAGACCAAGAAAAATACTAGCGTTTAAAGATGAGTTTCCGTCTTCGTGATCTCTTAAAGCCAATTCAAAAGCTCCACAAAACCGCACGCACTTATCTGTTCTTGGTAACTTTATCATTGTGAAGTGCAACAATCCAATTGTGTCTGTATGTTTGACCCAACACTGCTAATTTAACATTATTATTGATGTGTGCAGCTGAAGAATCGTGTTTTTTAATTATCTCATTCATGTGCTTCAAATCAATCATATTTGCAGAATGATAATCAAAATTATTTAGTTACTACGCACAGTCCTAAATTCAAACAGAAAAATAAATAAAATTCATAAAACGTACTTATTTTTGTCAATAAATGTTCGCCGTTGAACAATAGACAAGGAAAACAAAATACAGCGTCTTTTATATTGCAGCCACATATTGCATCTTTCGTAAGTCCGAATGTTGAATTTTCTTGTCACTTCTCTATTACTGTTCTTCGTCATTTATATTTTAATTCCTGTGTAGGTCTACCCATCTTCTTTATTTTGGTCTTTCCGTGTAAAGGTCTTATAGAAAAATTACACGTTTAAAAGATTTTGCACACTATTCATTGTAGCATTTATGATGGGACGAGCTTGAGAACACACGTGAAAGTGCTCCCAATCCCTCCTACGCACACTGTACTGCCTCCCTACCATGCTCCAAAGCCTGCCAGTGAAACAGTACAACTGCGCATGCTCCAATGGAACAGTGTGCCGCAAGTGTCGAGCAGTAAACATAAGTCCCAGGCGTCAACCAGAACAGTACACATGCAGCGTTATTTTTACATAGTATTATAATAAAGAATTATGTCGCTCACATAGTCTACTGCAGCTCATTGATATAACTTTAAAAACATGTGTTATTTGAAGAGGTGGTGCACTGCTCCTGTGCTCCTTAAGAGAAATCGCCACTGGTAATGTCTCACAATCATAAGTGCTTAAATGTTTCTGTTGCAAGAAGACAGAAACAAAGTTCGAAACAATATCAAATGTGAATGAAATCCCTCCCTAAGGCCTGGAATCTCCCAAAGTGTAATACTCTATATACTTAGCTGGAATTTTTTCAAAACGAGAACAATGAATGGGACTTTTAGAGAATTCAACCTCCAAGATGTTATCCAATCACATATTATGTAAATAGATTACTGTGATCACAATATTAATCATTATTAAAAGAAAAAAAAAAATAGGACCAGTTAAGATTCGAACTTATTATTATTGTTATCCAAATATTGAAACCCTATTTTACCTTTGGTATATTAGGGTTGTAGTTTGTTACATGTGAAATACAATATGTAGTGATAATACACAATTTTAAAGAATTAATAGTAGGTGTGAATCATAGTTACAATATAAATACACTAATTAAGAGACAGTAAACAATACTAAATACGTTATGCAATAATTACTTTCAGTTAAAACAAAATGAAGTAAAATTAGAAATTATAATCGTAGGTGTAGAGAAATTGCAAGATTATTACATTAATTTGTGATCTTATACATAATTTTAAGCAATATTAATGAGATAATGCACATAATTGGCGTAGTTACAAATAAAATACCTATTATATAGTTGGTTTGCGATAGTAAAGAAAAAATAAAAACAAAATTACTTATGGTTACAAACTATATACCTGTCATCAAATACTCAACAATAGTAAAATCTATAATACAAACATAGTTATTGTTGTCATTACTATTATTATGTCCCAAAGATAGACACCTTGTTTTACATAGTGCATTAGGATTTTATAACATCATTAATTTATATACAATTAACAGCTACAGTCTTGCGTGGATGTGGTGTATAAACTCTGTGAATTGTTTGTAACAACATTTTTTCTAAGAAAATGGTAAAGGGGTGTGGAGTAATTTAAATTGCAATCCGAGATATGATATCTTAAAAAGTGTCTTTTCCTTTCGAACACTGGACAGTGAAAAATCAAATGTTCAACAGTCTGATTCTCTTTGCATATGCACAGAGATTCTTCTGCACTTTTGATCCTAAATCTTTCGAAGTAGGAACCGAATTTTCCATGGCCGGTCATAAATTGGGTGTAAAAGAAGTCGGTTGAGAACTGACTGCAACATATTCGAACTTAGGTTGCCTAGATAACAACTCAGTACCCAACCATATGGGCTACACTGTTACACAGTCTAACGCTTCCCTATTAGGCACCTAACGGAAGTATGTCACAAACAATAGCCAATATTTCCAAAACGAGGGGTCATTGGCCACCCATACCAGGTATGACTTTAAACAGTACGTCTTGTACTTTCATCTCACACAATCTTATTCCATTCGGTGATATACAGAGCGTGTCCCCTCCTTGTGAGTTTTAAATGGGTTCATACTTCCAGAAGTGCTCTACCTCAGGCTACAATCTCTGTTCAAAAAGGAAAATAACTGAGTTAGATGTGAATGGAGTATGTAGAGCCCTTCTGAGAATGTGAATTAGTTTCAAACTC
The DNA here is from genome assembly GCF_040183065.1 of Periplaneta americana. NCBI lineage: Eukaryota > Metazoa > Arthropoda > Insecta > Blattodea > Blattidae > Periplaneta > Periplaneta americana. The sequence continues at coordinate 177,092,411 of NC_091123.1, forward strand.
AGTTATAATTGTAAGAGGACTTCCAGAGCTCCTGAATTATGTTTTATTAGTAGGCTAATAAAAGATTCAGATGTATATAAGAGGATATCGCCAACTGGGAATGCAGTATTTTAATAAAATTCATACCAAGTTGTTTCATTTGAAAAGAAGACTCACCACATCTTGATAATGATCAGAGAAAGCTGTTTTGATGTAAATATGTCTTTGTTAGAGGTGCAGTTGATGAAAAAATCTAACATTTTTAGCATAACAAGAAGTTCAAGATGTCCCTGTTAGATGCTACACTTGCTAAAGTGTATGTACTGCCATCTGTCGAGTATTGTGTAATCTACTTGCAAGTGATAAGCAACTAGTGTTATCTGCATATAACTGGATACTATCAAGGAAGTTATGATGTAACTGGACAAATTCATATAATAGAGAGAAACCAACTAAAAATGGAAAAGTTAATTATTTATTTGCAAGGGGATAAATTAAATATATGTTAATTTGATTATCTAGTATTGTTTTGTCATGGATGCAAGACAATCAAAAGCAGTCTAGATGTGTGAAAGACGTATTTACTCAATAATCGGAATTTTATATATTTCTTGTCATTTTTTTGTGTTGTCAAAAGATTTCTTGATTTCCCATCATCTGCACCATGTTTGCCATGAATTAGGGTGACTTTCAATAAAAAGATATGGCTTTTCTACTGCTACTATACTACTACTACTGTTGTTAGTTTAGTCAACTGTCCAAAGAAAGATCTGAACTTCACAAGTGATATCAAGAGGGCACCACTTAAGAGGAAAATAGGCCAGGAGATAATGGGGTAGGATGGTCAGTTCCTTTCTTCCTTACTACTACTAATACAACTACTATACAACTACAACTACAACTACAGTAGAACCCCGATTATCTGTCACAACTATTAACCGATTGGTGGATTATCCGTCTGTCTTTCTCTCGCTTTTTTTTTTCTGCAGAAATATATGAAGTACTGTACATTGTATTAGCACGTTATTTGTCTAGAGAGTGTTATTACAAGTCTATTTTCTTAAATAGTATGGTCTACTGTTCGAATTGTCGTAATGTGTAACTTCTATATGAAAGGTTTTCTACGGGTGTCAAAAGAAATCTCATTGTGCTAAGAATCGAAAAAAAAATGTTAATAATTGAATGGTTTGGGGAAAGGGAAACCGTGGCTCATCTTCATCAGAATATGAGATTGGAGTGTACTTATAAAGTATGTAAGTCTACAACACGAGACCTCCACTACTCATATCTTTCCACAAACAGCCATTGCAAGGAGTTTTCTTGACCCTTAAAAACCTGTCATTAACAACCAGATTTAAATTAATGAACTTCCGATCCACTAACTAGCATGTTAAACGCAACACCATGAAGGGAATTACGAAAGTGTAAATATTATTCACTAAATTTAAGAAAATATTTTATGATACGGATTATCCGATTTTTTTATTAACCGTTCAGCCCATTCCTTTCATTACCACGGATAATAGAGGTTCTACTGTACTACTAATAATAATAACAATAATAAAAGGTAAAGGTATCCCCGTAACATGCCATGAAGGCACTTGGGGGGCATAGAGGTAGAGCCCCATGCTTTCCATGACCTCGGCACTAGAATGAGGTGGTGTGGTCGGCACCACGCTCTGACCGCCTTTTACCCCCGGTAAAGACCCGGTACTCAATTTTATAGAAGGCTGAGTGAACCTTGGGGCCGTTCTGAAAGTTTGGCAATAACAATAATATAAAAGTTATTAAACACTAGAAAATAAAAATCTATACTAGCTAACATGATTATCTGTTTGGTTATTCTGACCCTTGGCAAGCAAGGTACAAGTGATAGGTAGTCAGAAAACCTAGCTACTTTTTTTCTTTTTCAAGAAAAATTGTTTACAATGCCTCTGTATGCCTATAACTTAGATGTGTTTGAATCTATCAGTATGATACTCTTTCATTAGAACATTGTGCTTCCCTTTAGAGACCTCCCTCTTAAGAAATACTTTTTACCAAGAGTTACCAGACAATATTTTTTTATTGTCATACTTTATTAATTTTTAAAGGGAAGTGCGTGAAAGACTTTTATTTTATATAATTTTTATGTTTATTTAAGGGAAGGTTCACGACTGTAATATCCAAAACTGACAGGTTACCATTTAGATTTTTTTTATCTTTGAAATTACTCAACCAATAATGACCAAACTTTTAAAAGTTCTGTATATATGTCTCTTACATATGCCACATGAATTTCATTCTCATCGAATGAATTGTTTAGCTACATTGATGATTTCTTTGAAATTACGATTTTTTTTCTTTTGGCAATTCAAAACATTGGTTTTTAATGTACTTTTTCTCAGAAATGATCATAGACATACATGTTAGGAGCCATATGTTACAATTTTAGGAACAGAGAATCTCATATCTTCATTGGCATCATATAAAAAATTATTTGTAATGTTAAACATTTCCAATAAAAAAAAATGTTTTCAGAATATTTAACATGCAGTATGAATGAGTCTTAAGACATATCAGTATGATTGTTAGTTACTTGGTGTAATACGGTATAATAAGCATCTGTGCAAAATTTGAATCAAATTGGACAAGTAGTTTCTGAGAAAAGAAAACAACAAATTTAATTGAATTAAGTGTGAAAAATGTCATTTTTGGTCTTTTGAGTCTTCAGCCTTCCCTTAAGAAAATATTGTCTGCAAAACAAATAAAAAAAATGTGGCAAGTGCCACTATATCTTAACCAAAGAATTGTACTAGCTTTAATGTAAGTTCAGCAGACTTGTTACATGTTATGAAGGTTAACAGTTCTATTCTTGTGCAAGTAACCAGCAATTCAAATATAGTTTACTGTATTTACCCACGTAATGGACGCCCTCTCATAATGGATGTACCCCAATTTTTCGTGTTAAAATAAAAAAAAAAATTCTCCACGTAATAGATGCATCTCATTTCAAACAAAGATCGTTTTAATAATATCGAAAGTCGTAAGATTGGATGCACTGCTTATGTTGAAATTCAAGTTTTTAAACAACACACATGGTACCACTGCAATATCATTTAATGTCGATCGAAGTTATTGGATTACTGATTGGGGCTAGAGGAACCATCACAAAAAGATTCGCGCATTTTTGCAAGCAGTTTGGTCTAGGACAAACTCTTGTCACTGAAGTATGTCTGTCTGCAGTGAAGGGATCTATAAAAATCCTAAGAAACCATCTCTACAGTTATATAGATTGATCTCTTTGCTATGGCGATCTGCTCACTTAAGTTGGGTCTTGCAACCAGTGCTAAATAGACGACTGTGATCATCCAATAGCTAATAGATACTAGGAAATTTTATGTTTCTTCTGGAATTAATGATGTTCTGTTTAGTCTTTTCCAGTTATTTCTAATTGTGCTATTTCTTATTCTTTTTCTTCTCCATTGTTTTCTTTTTCTTTTTTTTTTTTTTCCATTATAACAACAATTTTATGGTAAGCTTTGTCTTCTAGGCAGCCTTCACTCGGAGGAAGCTGAATAAAATTTATTCGAAATAAAATACGCATGTAAAATATAGATACTCTCCAATCAATAACGCAGTATTCTTAGGACATCTGCAGTAATCAGTAATCAAATTCGCGGAAGAACATGATAGGTAACAGAGCCACTGGTCGAGAATTTACCATGTCGGAATGTAATGTGCGTAAGTGGCGGAAACAAAAATAACCACTATTAAAAATCCCTAACAAATGAAGAAAATCATTATGTATTCTATCGATTATTTCAGCATTCGAGCTAACGTACCTTCAAGATGTGTGGGTTTTTTTTTTTTTTTTACTAAAAATTTTTCCTTGCATAAAGGACGCCCCCCTAGTTTTTTGTTATAAAAATCGAAAAAAGAATGCGTCTATTACGCGGGTAAATACGGTAATTGATTACTTTTCTTTTAAACACATTAGAATAGCAAATGCAGATCTTGATCCTTTGTGCAATTTTAATATGTTGGTAAATTGCTCATTTCAATAACACAGGCTTGGCTTTTTTAATAATATTATTATATCTATTTATTTGTAACAAAACTTGCAAAAAAATACTTCAAGTACAGAAAAGAATAAAGACTACTCACTTGCATATCATAAAAATGCAAAGGAGGCAGGAAGATAGAGCTTTTAACCTTTGCAGTAGATGCTGACAAGTGGGGAGTGATTTGATTGGGCTCCTTTACTATCAGAGAAAGAATTCATGTACATAAAGGTAGAAGATTAATAAAATTGTATACGAGAGCAATAAATTCTGGAGAAATGTAACTTCCAGAACTTTGACTGAAAGGTGCAGAAAAAGGTGGTGTGTGGCAGAAATCATTTTACAAAGATTGACTTAGCAGTGTTTTTGTTAGGAAGGCGTAATCTACCACATAAATGCCAATTAGAAATACTTGGAATGAACTGATTGGATATTTTCTATACCTTTGTGCTGTTCACTTCATTGAAATATCAAACACAGTTTTTTATCTTTGTCTTGTACAGTATCAGGAGTATGTTCAGATAAATTAATTTTTTGTTGAATATGTTTATAAATATTACATATATATTATATTTTAAGATAGAAGTGACTTTTATTTGAACATAAACAGATACTTCTCTGATTAATCATATTAATAAAGCCTACAAGTAATATGAAACATTATTTCTTCAACATTAATATATTGTAAGAAGTATGTAAGAATTTTAATATAACAATGTGTTGAGATGTACTGTCTTTCTTTTATGCAGATGTGTGGATTAACAAAATACAACAGATAATAAGAATAGACGACTCCTCAGGTCTCGAAATGTTGCAGATGTCGTCTCAACACATTATTTAAAAAAAATGTATCTAATTTTTCTTTGCAACAGAATACTGCAAAAGCCTAAAAATTTGTATTTTTAATAATTTTTTTTCTGTTTTGTAGCGAATTAATAAAGATGTTAAACAAAGAAGAAGGAGATGTTTTTAATGGGAGATATGAATTTGTACCATGTGGCACAACGGAGCTAGCTGAAAGAGACACAACAGAAATCACACTACCACACTAGTAGGGCCGCACATAGGAATTGTGGGTCCCGCACAAACATTTGTTAGAGCCCTCCTCCCCGTCGCCAATATGTTAATGAATGTTGCAATTCTATAATAATTTAAACACAGTACTAAGACAAGCTAGGGAAATTTTATTACACTGTCTGTTAACTGTGTTTATTACTGAAATTGAAATATTACTTCAAGAAAAAAAATCCTAACTGTGTTTATTACTGAAATTGAAATATTACTTCAAGAAAAAAAATACTGTGTTTATTACTGAAATTGAAATATTACTTCAAGAAAAAAAATCCTAACTGTGTTTATTACTGAAATTGAAATATTACTTCAAGAAAAAAAATACTGTGTTTATTACTGAAATTGAAATATTACTTCAAGAAAAAAAAATCCTAACTGTGTTTATTACTGAAATTGAAATATTACTTCAAGAAAAAAAAATCCTCAGTTTATAAACATGTTTAATAATCAGTCTTACAAGCAGTATATTGCAGAGCATTAGTATACAGCTAACTTCATTTCGGTGCAGTTGAGTTTAGTCCATGGCAACACAGTACACATTAGAACAGGAAATCTTCATTTATACTGTATATAATACATACAGTATATTACGAAGAAATCGCACAAAAGTGTTGTGCTGTATTTCTACGGAAATATCCTGCCCTTTAACAACCATTAACAAACTTTAACACCATTATTACTTGGGGATCTTCACCAAAAGTGACACAAATCCTCAAATTGCAGAAAAGAATACTCAAAATCATTAAAAAAAGTTCCTATTCGGACTGAAAGTATAAAAATTTTCAGAGAACTAAAAATCTTACCTGTACCCTGCATATATATTTTAGAAACAGTGTGCTTTATTCATCAAAACAAATTCAACCTATCATGAGTATAACACCAGAACATCCCAAAACATACATCTGAATTACCACAGGCTTACCAGAAGTCTTAACAGCATATCACATAGAGGCAGAAATTTATATAATAAACTTCCACAGAAAATCAAAGAGCTTAACATAAGAAAATTCAAAAAAGAGGTAAAGAACATTTTATTAACACATATGCCATTTTGCACAAATGAATATCTAAATTTAAAAATTTAGAATTTAACGTTTCTTGATACTGCCCTTGACCATTTATGTTTCAGGTAACTCAGAGTTGAAGAAAAGACAGGGAAAAGCTGAAGATCAAGCTTGTCCTATATTTCACTTAATATTAAACTGTTAAATTTATTTAGAAACATAAAATTTATTCTGTCACACGTTAAAAGTGTTAAAATTGTTTAAAAAGGCATTTACCTTCGACAGATGGCCCGTTTCGACGCTATTTGTCGTCTTCAGTGTCTCTTGAGTGGTTCAAGAGACACTGAAGACGACGACAAATAGCATCGAAACGGGCCGTCTGTCGAAGGTAAATACCTTTTTAAACAATTTTAACACTTTTAACGTGTGACAGAATAAATTTTATGTTTTTAACAAAGTGTTAACGTGAACTTTAATCAATGATTTATTTAGAATTAAGTCTATTTTTGTATTATATTGCATGTTATGTCATTTTTCTTGTGTACTGACGACGCCATGAATGCTTGTAATTCTATTCGGCTAATAAAGATCTAATCTAATCTAAACAATCCATAATTTAGTGAAAAATGCGAGACAAACTGGCTGATTTTTAATTAAAAAAGAAGGCACATAAATCGCATTTTAACTGAAGAAAAACTTGATGACATATTAGTTAGGCTGGGATCTAGAAAAGTTTCTCACGAAATCGGTAAAAAAGTTAGTTCAACAGGCTGATGTAGCCAAGATATCAGTTTGGAAAGCAACGAAATAGTTCAAAGTACAGCCTCATAAGAGAAGTCTTTTCTAAATTGATTGAAATGGAGTGTGCCTGTCCAAGTCTATTGATAAAGAAAATTCAGCATGTGTATAGAAATATTTTCAAAATACGTGAAATGTGCTTTGGAGAAGATGGTCGACAATTCCCTGTATAAAGTAAGCCCATTAATCACATCTGTAATGTAATGTAGAAGTCTCGAGATTTTATTGCCAAAAGCCGATGTATTAAATCACTGCTAACAGGCTGTTACTTGCACATGTCACTTTTCAAAATGTTGGTATAGGTAAAAGTAAAAGTACTCCCATACATGCCGTAAGGCACATGGCATGAAGGTAGAGCCCCATACATTCTTTAACCTCAGCACTAGAATGAGGTGGTGTGGTCGGTGCCACACTCCATTCACTTTTTAATCCTCAGAAAAGGCCTGGTACTCATTTTGATAGGAGGCTGAGTGAACCTCAGGGCCATTCTGGAAGTTTGGCAATGAGAAAATCCCGTCACCACCCGGGATTTGAACCCTGGACCTTCCAGCCCGTAACTAGCTGCTCTACCAACGAAGCTACCCACCATAAATGATGGTATACCTTATTTTATTTCATGGAGTGCAGTTTCATAGAAAGGACTTTGCCAATAGACCTTCTACTGCCCCCTACTAATTGGTTGTCATAAATAAATGTCTTCCTTACTGTGACGGAAATCTTGTCTTCTCCTGTCAGTAACCAGTCGCAACCCTTGTTCAGAAGAATTGACAGGCTCCCGTCAAATCCACGTGGACGCAGAGTTGTCGCATCTTTTCCGAATTCCAAGAATCCCGTTAGTTTCACTGTATAATTTCGAAGGTCACCAGGATTGTAGCAACTGTGCAATGTTGGGACGAGGGGACAGGATGGAATTGTCAGAGTTGTTTGTGTAGGAAGTCATAAATCTGTAAGTGGGTGTTCAAAGGAGCCACCGAACTGCACTCCTTGAAATAAAATAAGGTATAGACATAAGTACAAATGAATTAAATCTATTACATTGTCATTGCAAAGCTGCAAAAATCAGTTAAGGTGCAAAAATTGCCGAATTGGTGGGCACTGACGGACTAATGAATATTAGAATATAGTACATAATTTTTATTTTACATTCTTGCAAATACTGTGCCATGTTTGTTTTTGGGGTTGTTATGGCTAGTGATGGTATGTTCTATGCGTTCAATGGCTCAGAGAACCCCCAGGAAAAACAGTTTGTTTAAATAAATTTATTTATAATTTATACTATCATTCTTTGTTTCTTGCTCATCTTTAATAAGTTTATTTGCGGCTCTGATGTATTTTTGTCATATGAAAACGTATGAACCACAGTCTAGTATATACAGTCACAAAGCTTGAGTTGTGAGGGTGCTAGGAACAATAGACTGTGCCGGTACTATTCCGCATTGTCTGCAATGAGGCGATATTTACAATCCTATTGGTTAGCAACTATTTATGGATGCATATTTACTACGTATTGAGTTTCGTGACTGTATATACCAGTGGCGTAGCATGAAATTTTGAGCAGGGGAAGCTAATTCAGGTTGTTTTTCATGCAATATGAGAAAACGTATTACAAAAATATAGTCTTAAAATAAATAGTAGTCAATGTCAAGTCAGCAGTCAAAGATAGGTTGGAACTTCGTGAGTAACACCAATAAGGCATGACCTCAAATGGTACATAGTAAAATATGATTTCACGGTTTACTCATATCTCTAACAAATAGACACGTATACGTATAACATTCGCTCACTCCCTGTCATAGTTAGAGTAATCAGAATATTAACGGTCAATAGAAATGTTATGTTTTATTTAGCGACACTCGCAACTGCAGAGGTTATATCAGCGTCGCCGGATGTGCCGGAATTTTGTCCCACAGGAGTTCTTTTACATGCCAGTAAATCTACTGACATGAGCCTGTCGCATTTAAGCACACTTAAATGCCATCGACCTGGCCCGGGATCGAACCCGCAACCTTGGGCATAGAAGGCCAGCGCTATACCAACTTGCCAACCAGGTCGACCGGTCAATAGATACAGTATTAGTATCGTTACGTATGTATGCATCTGTCTTTTGGTTGTGTCCTTCATTGACAGCAAGGGAGTCGGTCATTTGTTTTTTAGATCACACTTTTGTTCATAAGTCAGTCTTGATAATAGAATTGTCCTAAAAATTCAAGTAAATTGGTGTTAGGAACCGTTATTTCACTCATTATTTATTATATCAGCCACAATGCACACTAACATTTCAACTGAACACAACTGACGAAAAGAGATAACTCGGAAACTACTTATTTTCAATGTCAAAGCTAGCTTCTTGTGAGCCTTGCGACTAGGGTAGTTTAGTTAGAAAGGGATGGAAAATCTGCGGGGTGAGTTACACAGAAGAATGAGTGTAAGAAACCAGTCTGTTTGGAAGCTGGTGTGTGTAGGCTTCTTGTTTACTGCTGCATCACAAATCATCCTGAGCTGCCGCATCACAATATTTAACGCGTAAATATAAATTCTATAAAAATTAATAAATAATTTTGTCCATAAAATGCAGGTTTATTATGAAATTATTATTAACTGGGGAAGCTGAGCTTTTTAGCTTACATTGACGCTACGCCACTGGTATATACTAGACTGTGCTGTGAACCACAGAGATCGCACACACATACGAATTCATGCTTATGAGTGCTTCCGAGGTTCAATTTCTCCTCTGAACCTCGCCAAACCAGCTTCTGGACTTGCATGCGGGGCAAGAGGCGAGGGGAACTGCTGCATGGCAAACATGTGGTTGTGCTTGTGTTTGGACCAGCGCAGCTATAGTCACGCAATCGTGAGACAGTCGACACGCGAAAGACTTCGTGATGCAAACTGGAGTTAGCCCCAATCTGTAGCTGAGATCTCACTTTTAGCACGTGTACGTGTGTTATTGATTGTTGTACTTATTAATGGTTTCTTACAATCCTTCAAATGACCATTTAGTCTTTCTTGATGTTTTAGTCTTAATATATTCACCTGTGAGTGTGATTAGTGTTCGTTTCCAAAGAAAGTGAATAGTATTCTATTCAATAATCTTTTACAAACAGTGTTGCAAGGGACAGTGAAGTGCATTCCATAACCTCTCCTATCCAAAACCCAACCTCAACCTGCAACCACAATTTAATTTAATTCAGAATATAAATACAAGCGTACCTTTTACATCCATCAAAAGACTAATTAAAAATAAATATAAAATCAAGCAAAACCAAGCACTATGTACCAAAGCCAAAGATAAAAAAATGGAGCATTTTAATAAAAAAACCAGAAATTATTCCAGAAATCCCACGTAAATCTGCAGTAGCAAAATTCAGACTGCTTACAGAACACGATTATTTGGCCAAACACTTGAATAAAATAGGAATTTACACAAATCCAAATTGCCCTCTATGCAACAAAGAAGAAGAAATGACTGAAGATCATCTCATAACCTGTGAAGTTCTACCTGATGGATCCACCACAGAGAAATATTGGAGAGCAAGAACGCTAATGGCTTCGTTGCCAAAGCCCAGCATTAGATAACAATAACAACATCTTTTACAAACAAATTTTTCAGTTTCAATCTTGGAAGATAAGCGTAAAATAAGCTTGGAAGGCTGTTACCGCAACTCGATTTAAAGCAAGCACAAACAAGCCAAGGTAAGACATTTTGCAGGGCTTTCATTGTAAAAAAATATGAAACCAATCTTCTTAATGTATCCAGCTGTTTGCTGACAACATAAAGTCCACTATAGTCCACTGTAGTCTATTCAGTTGTTTTTCACGAGAAATGAGGGGTATTTTGATCGGTGTTCATTATAGATGGCTGTTGCTAGTAGCCAGAGTTGGGGTGTAGTCAATATATATTGCAGGGCTGTGTCTTCTGCAACCAGTATTGATGATTTTAATTTCCTTCTTTTGTGGCTTATGGATGGACAGTATAGAAGAATGTGCTCCAGATCTTCATCATGATTATTACATCACAGACAAGTAGGATTATCAGGAATGTGAAATCGGTGTAGGTACAATTGAGTGACAATGTGACCTGTTCTGGCTCTTGTTAAAAATGTTTGAACATGTCTGGGCAAGTTTTTGTACATTTTCAGGTCATTTAGTTTCTTTTGTACAGACTGTAAAATTTTTCCTTTGTCAGAAGAGAGCCAATTGTTAATCCATAGGTTTGTAAAATGAGACTTTACTGAAGCAAAAGCATTGGATAGAGATATCACTTGAAGAGGTCTTGGTTGCAAATATGTGCCTGTTTTGCAATATTATCGACTTTCTCGTTTCCAGGTATACCACAATGACTGGGTATCCATTGAAATGTTATTTCCTTTTGGAGTTCTTTTAGTTTACTTAGTTGTTTCTGAATTGGAATAATTCTATGTGCATATAGGTTTGGTACATATTTAATTATATTAAATATAGCCCCCTTGTAGTCGGTAAGTATGCAAATAGATTTTTCAGAAATTTGAGTAACACACTGAAGAGCAGCATCAATAGCTAGCAATTCAGCGTCAAGACTGGAGGAGGATGAACATGGTATGAAATAACTTTCTTGATATTTTGGAATATAATACCCTGCTCCTGAAGTCCCATTTAGGACATTTATTATTAGGATTTAGAGATCCAGCTGTATAAATTTGAAGATGATCCTTAAATGTACTGCAGAGTAGTTCCATGGAATCTAACTTACGAATGTATGGAGGATCATTTTTGGAAAGATTTCCAAAATATGAAAGAAACAGCTGGATTTGCAGTTGTGAATCTAAAGATAAATTATTTTGCTTCCCATGCCTGCTATTTGCTAAGGGTAAAGATACGAGCTGGACATGCACTGGTGTGTCAGATTTAAGCCATTTGACACAGAAAATTAAGAAGCATGAGGAATCTATTGCTCATAAGAATGCTTGCCTAGATTTATCAGTCTTTGGAAGAACAGAAATTAGGCAACAGCTTAGCTCAGCTTTCAGGCAGAATATTTAAAGACGGAATGATAACATATGTTTTTTCAAAGATAATTCATCATCATCATCCATTTTGAATCTTGCGTACACTACTTTTAACACTTGAATATAAATTAATTGATGAACTAGTGGACTTAATCGTGTTAAATATGTAATATTTTTCCGGCTTACAGCTGTTTCAGTGCATCACGCACCATCACCAGAGCCTACTAGATCGCGGCGTCATCTCGAACTTCTCTGCCTGTTAGGAGGGTGTGTTTTATTGTTGGAATGTGTTGGATTGTGTAGTCGAATAGTGTGTGTGTGTACTGAAATTGATCTGTGTGTTGAGGATTTGATCGGGGTGTGTTTTAGTGTGTTTGTATATTTCATATTGTTCTAGTGTGTTGAGTTTTTGGTTCTTGGGTTGTGTGTGTAGGATTTCCATGTCCGCATTTATGTTATTGTATGTATGGTTGGCATTGGTTATGTGATCGGCGTATGTAGATGTATTGTGTCCTCTGGTTATTGCTTTAATGTATTCTTTGTATCGTATTTGGAATAATCTGCCTGTCTGTCCTATGTAGAACTTATCGCAACTATTACATGTGAGTTTGTATACGCCTGTGTGGTCGTGTTTATTTGTTTGTGTAGGACAGACAGGCAGATCATTCCAAACTTGATACAAAGAACACATTAAAGCAATAACTAGAGAACACAATACATCTACATACGCCGATCACATAACCAATGCCAACCATACGTACAATAACATAAATACGGACATGGAAATCCTACACACACAACCCAAGAACCAAAAACTCAACACACTAGAACAATATGAAATATACAGACACACTAAAACACACCCCGATCAAATTCTCAACACACAGATCAATTTCAGTACACACACACACTATTCGACTACACAATCCAACACATTCCAACAATAAAACACACCCTCCTAACAGGCAGAGAAGTTCGAGATGACGCCGCGATCTAGTAGGCTCTGATGATGGTGCATGATGCACTGAAACAGCTGTAAGCCGGAAAAATATTACATATTTAATACGAGTAAGTCCACTAGTTCATCAATTAATTCATCATCATCATCATGTTCATTTTAAGGAAATTATGTACTTTAAAGAACTGTAGTACCGCTATCGATACCTAATTTTATTTATTTATTTTTCAGAAATGAGATATTGTTTAAATTATTGGAAAACTATTACGATCTCGCATAAAATTTTCACGCCATCTCTCAGGACGACCCACAGATCTTTGGCCATGTGGTACATAATCATAAATTGCCTTTGGGAGTCTACTATTACTCATTCTTTCCAAATGATGTTTCTAATTAGGCTGATATTGAACAATATAATCTAAAACTGGTTGAGTTTTTATTTCCTTTAAAATTTCACAATTTCTTTTCAGATCCCATTTAGTACAGCCCGCTGTTCTTCGCATGAATCGCATTTCACAAGCTGTTATTCTGCTTTTATCTGCTTTCCTCAGTGTCCATGCTTCGCTGCCATAGCTGAGCATCGGTCGTGCCAATGTGTTGTAGAGACATATGCGGGTGTGTTTCTGAACCAAGGATCGTTTCATCACACTATTTATAATGCCCATAGCTCTTGTGTATTTATTAATTTTCTGTGATATGTCCAATTCTTCAAAAATGGAAAGATTGTAACCTAAATATGGGAAACTATTACATCTTTCTAATATTTTATTATCGAGACAAATTTTACTTTGTATTACAGCAGAGTCCGTATAGGTCAGTTTCTATCTGATGCTTTTCCAATTCACTGCGGGCTAAAGCAGGGAGATGCACTATCACCTTTACTTTTTAACTTCGCTCTAGAATATGCCATTAGGAAAGTTCAGGATAACAGGCAGGGTTTGGAATTGAACGGGTTACATCAGCTTCTTGTCTATGCGGATGACGTGAATATGTTAGGAGAAAATACACAAACGATTAGGGAAAACACGGAAATTTTACTTGAAGCAAGCAGAGCGATCGGTTTGGAAGTAAATTCCGAAAAGACAAAGTATATGATTATGTCTCGTGACCAGAATATTGTACGAAATGGAAATATAAAAATTGGAGATTTATCCTTCGAAGAGGTGGAAAAATTCAAATATCTTGGAGCAACAGTAACAAATATAAATGACACTCGGGAGGAAATTAAACGCAGAATAAATATGGGAAATGCGTGTTATTATTCGGTTGAGAAGCTCTTATCATCCAGTCTGCTGTCCAAAAATCTGAAAGTTAGAATTTATAAAACAGTTATATTACCGGTTCTTCTGTATGGTTGTGAAACTTGGACTCTCACTCTGAGAGAGGAACATAGGTTCAGGGTGTTTGAGAATGAGGTGCTAAGGAAAATATTTGGGGCTAAGCGGGATGAAGTTACAGGAGAATGGAGAAAGTTACACAACACAGAACTGCACGCATTGTATTCTTCACCTGACATAATTAGGAACATAAAATCGAGACGTTTGAGATGGGCAGGGCATGTAGCACGTATGGGCGAATCCAGAAATGCATATAGAGTGTTAGTTGGGAGACCGGAGGGAAAAAGACCTTTAGGGAGGCCGAGACGTAGATGGGAGGATAATATTAAAATGGATTTGAGGGAGGTGGGGTATGATGATAGAGACTGGATTAATCTTGCACAGGAGAGGGACTGCTGGTGGGCTTATGTGAGGGCGGCAATGAACCTTCGGGTTCCTTAAAAGCTATTTGTAAGTAAGTAAATATTGGGTATTTCCCACAGAATGCCATAATTTTTGTTTTATCTGTTGAAATTTCCATATTGTATGTGGCTGCTACTTGCTGCAAATTATATATTGACCTTTGGAGGTCGTTTTCTGAAAGTGCTAATAATACCAAATCATCTGCAAAGAGAATTGAATCCAATTTAAGGTGTCTGTTAATTTGTATATATCCATGGCGAGTTTGCTTCCACTCTTTAATTATTCGGTTCATATAAATAATAAAGAAAATGGGTGATAATCCACATCCTTGTCTTACACCAGTATTGATGGGTGTCCAAGATGATAGCTTACCATCTTGTTTAATTGCTATTTTATTTTGGTTATATATGTTATGAATATTGTGGATAAACTGTTGTGGAACATTGTCGTATACTGAAATTTGTAATAACCTTGATCTGTCTACTTTATCAAAAGCTTTCTTGAAATCCACAAAAGCCATATGTGTCTCGATATTAAATTCTTTGTGTTTTTCTAATAATAGTTTCATTGTAAAATATTCATCTGTGCATGTCCTTCCTTTACGAAATCCCATTTGTTCCTCTCCAATGAGACTGTCATAAAATTTTGATACTTTATTTTTTATTATATTGGCATAGATTTTGTAGCCTGAATTCAATAAACTGATCCCACGATAATTATCATAGTCCTGGCGATTATTCTTCTTGAAGATCGATATTATAATTTAATTTCCCCAACTTTCTGGTGGTACCTGTCCATCCCAAATCAACTTACCGAATACCTCCAGACACGCAGCATCTGCTGCTGAATTAGCTGTGAAGAAGAAAGTCAATAAATATGCTCATCTTTCAGACAATTATATCTTTGTCCCATTTGCTGTGGAGACCTTCAGTCCTTGGAGTCATGACGCTAAAGTTTTGGTATCTCAAATCGGCCAAATTTTGATCTCCATTACTGGTGATCGTCTTGCGCTACTTATTTGCGTCAACGCTTAAGTATTGCTATTCAACGCGGAAATGCAATGAGCGTTTTGGGTACTCTTCCAGAGTCCAGCCCTTTGGACGAACTTTTTCTCCTGTAATATTTTTTTTATATATGTGTATATTGAAAGGGTGAAAATATTGTTAATCAAATAGTTTTTTCTTCGTAAGTGTATATTATTTTTGGGAGTGTTTTTGTATACGCAAACGCATTATTAATTTGGTTATAACTTTTATATCACCTTTATAAAGGTAAACATGCTTTGAAATATTTAAGTGTTTATGTACAGACAATAATAAAGATGAACATATAAAATATCCCAAATCATATTTAAAAAATTGAGAAATTTTTCCAAGAAAAGTTGGCTTGAAAATTTAAATAGTTCAAGATTGATGTGGTCTTCTCCTGGTGCTTTGTTGCTCTTGAGATTTTTAATAACAGTAATTAACTCTTCCATTGCAATTTGTCTCATGGTTAGTATTACCCGAAAACAGATGGGGGAATGTTTCATCCGTTTTGGTCCATAGATTCTGAAAATATTTACTCCATGTACTGTTTGTAATGCAAGGAGATGCATACCACCTTTACTTTTTAACTTTGCTCTAGAGTATGCCATTAGGAAAGTCCAGGATAACAGAGAGGGTTTGGAATTGAACCGGTTATATCAGCTGCTTGTCTTTGTGGATGACGTGAATATGTTAGGAGAAAATCCACAAACGATTAGGGAAAACACGGGAATTTTACTGGAAGCAAGTAAAGAAATAGGTTTGGAGGTAAATCCCGAAAAGACAAGGTATATGATTATGTCTCGTGACCAGAATATTGTCCACACCTGTGGAGTAACGGTTAGTGCGTCTGGCCGCGAAACCAGGTGGCCCGGGTTCGAATCTCGGTCGGGGCAAGTTACCTGGTTGAGGTTTTTTCCGGGGTTTTCCCTCAACCCAATACGAGCAAATGCTGGGTAACTTTCGGTGCTGGACCCCGGACTCATTTCACCGGCATTATCACCTTCATATCATTCAGACGCTAAATAACCTAGATGTTGATACAGCGTCGTAAAATAACCCACGAAAAAAAAAAAAAACAGAATATTGTACGAAATGGAAATATAAAAATCGGAAATTTATCTTTTGAAGAGGTGGAGAAGTTCAAATATCTGGGAGCAACAGTAACAAATATAAATGATAGTCGGGAGGAAATTAAACACAGAATAAATATGGGAAATGCCTCTTATTATTCGGTTGAGAAACTTTTATCATCCAGTCTGCTGTCGAAAAATCTGAAAGTTAGAATTTATAAAACAGTTATATTACTGGTTGTTCTTTATGGTTGTGGAACTTTGACTCTCACTTTGAGAGAGGAACAGAGATTAAGGGTGTTTGAGAATAAGGTGCTTAGGAAAACATTTGGGGATAAGAGGGATGAAGTTACAGGAGAATGGAGAAAGTTACACAACACAGAACTTCACGCATTGTATTCTTCACCTGACATAATTAGGAACATTAAATCCAGACGTTTGAGATGAGCAGGGCATGTAGCACGTATGGGCGAATCCAGAAATGCATATAGAGTGTTAGTTGGGAGACTGGAGGCAAAAAGACCTTTAAGGAGGCCAAGACGTAGATGGGAAGATAATATTACAATGGATTTGAGGGAGGTGGGATATGCTGATAGAGAACGGATTAATCTTGCTCAGGATAGGAACCAATGGCGGGCTTATGTGAGGACGGCAATGAACCTCTGGGTTCCTTAAAAGCCAGTAAGTAAGTAAGTAAGTAAGTACCGGTACTGTTTGTAATGCAGTTCAGATGTTTATTATTATTATTATTATTATTATTATTATTATTATTATCATCATCATCATCATGGTAGGCTGTCATCATTATTATTATTTTATTTTGTTTTAAATTATTATTATCAATAAATGTTTTTGTAAATATAGTTACTCCTGTAACTTTCATAGTAAATCTTTCACTGTCAACAGGCCAATTCCCAAATAGTTTAAAGATGGCAAAAGTGAAACCCTTATATAAAAAAGGACAACAGACGGAAGTTCAAAATTATAGACCAATCTCCTTACTCTCTGTTATTTCTAATATAATAGAAAAGGTTATGCACAAGAAGCTTGTATCATTTTTAACCCAACATAATATAACTGTTGAAAACCAACATGGATTTTGTAAGGGTAAATCAACTAATATGGCAACTATAAACTTTTTAAAAAGAGTATATGAATCTATCGACAAGAAAGAAATAGGAATAGGATTAGTTTTAGACCTCTCAAAAGCATTTGATCTAGTGGATCACACTATTTTGTTGGAAAAATTAAAAACTATTGGAATTAGAGGCTTGGCACACAGTTGGTTCACTTCCTACCTGGAAAACCGTGAACAAAGAACAGAGATCACTTGTAAAGAAAATGGTAAAATAATAAATTATCTAGTTGAAACAGAGCTTCCGGGCTAAGATGCCGTGGTCTACTGGTGCTGACGTTACCAGACGTTTCGTCTACTTCTACGGCAGACATCTTCAGTGGTTAGATATCCTCGGTCGAAGTCTTCTGCTCGGGATACCTGTAGCAACTGATGACAGGTGCGATATATTGTATAATTTCGGATTGTGAAACGTTGGTTGGCTGTTAGATGCGTCTCATTAATTAAAAATATGTCTATGTCAAACTCTTCAAGGAAATCAGTTAGAATATCATAATCTCTTCTTACGCCATCAGCATTCCAATAGGCTAGTTTCAGAGGTTTATTCACTGCCATTTCCAAGATCAAGGATATCTATAAGACCTTCAATTAGTATTCCAATTTTTGTTAAAGTATTATTTTCTGATTTGATTTTTGACATTATACTATTAAACTTCTGGATATAATTCCTAATATTTTTTGTAAAGTTCCAGATGTCTTGTAAGTCTTCTATTGTTGATGAATTGTCCCTTTGTTTGTTAAGCGTGTCCTGATTGTGGTTACTATAGGGAGTTGGATTCCTATTTGGAAGACGCGGGAAATCTTGGTTTCTAAGAGTAAAATTATTAACGCTCTGTTCTCTTTTGTTTTGTATTCCCTGAGTATATTTTAGAAATTTCGGACAGTTCTTGAAATTAGCTGTATGTTGAGCATTGCAATTTGGGCATTTGGGTATTGCTTCAGAGACTGCATCACAATTGTATGTAAAATGTGCATTACCGCATTTCACACATTTTGGTTGGACGAAACAGGTGACAGCTTTGTGTCCAAAACCTTGGCACCTGAAACATTGGATTGGGCCTTGTAAACTTTTATAATCTTCTATGTTTAGTTTCAGATTAAAAAGCCCTGTTAGAGTATGGATGTCAGGGGTTCCTGGAGTTTGATATGTAGTGATAATCCATACTGGTATAGGTAGGGACACTAATTCTCCAGAAATGTCATCAATTATCTTTTTCTTCATTTGTTTGACACTTTGGACCGAAAATTTTTTCAAAACAAGTTCATTTAGAATTGTATCACTTGATGTTTCTACAGGTAGACCTTTCATAACTACTTTATGAACTTTAACTTGTCCATTAGGGAAGGTGTAGAATTCATAACTGTTAGCTTTCAAGTAATTACCTATGTCATTATAATCGTCATTATTAGCAGCAAAGATTTTTAAGCCCTGTAGGCAGTATTGTGCATTGATTTCTTCTCGTAGAAATTGTTTTAGTTGTTTTGCGAAGTCAAAATAATTCACTTTGGTCAATAAAATGATCGGTGGTGGTTTCTTAGGTTTGGGTTGAGAAATTGTGTTTTTTGAAACTGCACATATTGCGGGATTAATATTTGATGGAGTTGTAGATGTGCCGACGCAGGGTGTAGTGTTACTAATGGTATTATAACAGTCTGTGGGCGTGGCAGTAGTTAGTATTTGAAATTTGTTATGAGTTTGGATAGGTTTAGGATTCTTCATTGATGTTGCTATTTGTTTAGCAGCCTTTGTTTTTAATCTTTTCTTAGCTGGTATGTATTCATCTGTTGATTTTCTGATTTTCATTTGTTTCATTGTTGAGTCATTGGAAAGAATAGATGGGTTCAGAACAAAATTATCATTATTAGTATTAGGCTGATTACTAATCTCCATATTTTCTGAATCGCAGTTTATTAATGCTATATCACATAATGTGTTGACATTATCATTTATTTCACAAGTGTCCAAGCTAGTTGATCTAGGATCTTGCATAGCTATCGCACAAACACAAGTTCTATAAAAGAAAGAGTTAAGAAAGAAAGAAAATACTTATGTAAAAACTAAGAAACTATAAACACTAATTCACAGGAAAGAATATGCTTCACTTTAGAACACAGAACAAACAATCACTTTATCTAATTCAGAAATAACAGTCACTTTATCTAGTCTAGACAAAATAAGCATTTGAATCAGACCGCCATTACAGTCGAACTCTGAGTGTCTCTGTTCGATCTGTGGAGCACATAACATAACCTGAAACTGTTTCGGCTGTCCTGTTTTTAACGTTAGGCATTTAGAATTGTTAAATAAGGGAAAATTATGGCCATATTACGGTTTTTGAGTTTGTTCGTATCGTTATGTGGATTAACAGTTCTTTGTAGTTTTGATCCTCCTCCAATACCACCGTCAGCACCACCAACACCAGTTGTAATGTGGCATGGAATGGGTAAGTTGTTGCATATTTTGCTACAGACGAATTTGTCATATTTCGATGACTGAATACGTTTGAGAACTGGTTCCAAGAATTGTAGTTGTACCGGTAACAGTTTGCAGGGTAATCTCGCACTAACCTCTATTTATTATGCTGCAAAATTGTCTAAAGCGGATACTGTGTCACTTTTGATAAATTTCAGGATTTCAGTTAGATTACTATGTGCTTAAATGTAGCTTACGATATTTCACGTTATTTCTCCAGAATAACTACACCAAAGGGTAATTGATGGATGGGGGCAGAAGTGCCTCTTTTGTTATAGTGTAGTTCTTCTGGAGAATTACTCTTATGGTGGCCAAATTGCCTTTTTAATGTTTGCTACCATGTAAAATTAATTCCATATGTAGCCTAATTGCAGCAGTCATAATGAGCAGAATAATTATAATAAAATTGTAATTATTGTTATTATCAGTTAATTTTGTAACATTGCAATGGGAAACACATTCAGTTATGTTTTAATGGAAGGAATATGCGGTTTTTGGTAAAAAAAAAATCTATACTTTGCTGTATCATACATGGGAGAAAAAATTTGGTCTAAATAATTGAAAATAACCTCTGAATTGTAGCAAACCATTTTAGAGACATGATGCTGACAGGTGGACCACGCTGCCTCAGCTCTAAAGAGCCAGGTTCCATCTTCAGACGAGTAGTTTGGTAAACTCCAGGGTCCAGAGTTCCAAGCTCTTCCTAGATCAGCATTAGAAACCTGTACTACCCCCCGAGACTTCACCCCAACCTATTTTTAACTACTGGTAATGCAGTTGATTGATGAAATGAGGGTCAGGTTGAGCATGTTGGTGGAATGATGAAGGAAAACGGGAATACCCTGAGAAAAGCCCTCTGCAATGTTTGCTTTGTCCACTACAAATCGCGGGTTCGGTCCCCGTTTGGGCTGATTATCTGGTTGGGTTTTTTTCCAAGGTTTTCCCCAACCGTAAGGTGAATGCCAGGTAATCTATGGCGAATCCTCGGCCTCATCTCGCCAAATATCATCTCGCTATCACCAATCTCATCGACGCTAAATAACCTCGTAGTTGATACAGCGTCGTTAAATAACCAACTAAAAAAAAATCCACCACAAATTCCATGATCTGGCTGGGTATTGAACCAGGCGACTTGGATGAAAGATCAGTGCCTAGTTCTTGAGTCGCAGATGTGAAGTAGTTCAACACTTAAATTGCAGAACTAATATGGAGGCAGTTGGTAAGATGAGACTGAAATGCTGTACAAGAAAGGATTTAAATGACGTCACAGCATATGATGGTAATAGGAATTGCCAAAATGTGATATAAAATGTTGTTGTTGTTTTCTAATGCCAGGCATTTGACAATAAAGTCATTTGACCTCTTGCACTCCAATATTTTTCAAAGATATTATCATTGTCAGCCACTGAAGCACAGATTTTGAGGTGTTCCGAATCCATTTCTTGGTTTGAGTTGCACAATGGGCAGTTAGGGGACTGATATATTCCAATTCTATGCAGGTGTTTGGCCAAACAATCATGGCCTGTTGCCAATCTAAATGCAGCTACAGACGATTTTCGTGGTAAATCGGGAATTAACTGTGGATTACGATGCAGAGAGTTCCATTTTTTCCCTTGAGATTGTGTTATCAAATTTTGTTTGTTGAAGTCTATGTATGTAGATTTAATAAATCTTTTCACAGAGTAATACGTAAATTTAGTAACAGGTCTGTAAGTAGCAGTGCTGCCCTTCTTTGCTAGTGCATCCGCATTCTCGTTTCCCAGGATTCCACAATGGGATGGTATCCATTGGAATACAATTCTTTTATTGAGTGATATTAATTGAGAATGTGATATAAAATTGAAACTAACGAACTAAACCAAAAATTGGTGGACTCAAAAATCACCTAAACAAAGAAAAAATAACTTGAGACAAACAAAACATAGCTAATCTAACTTGTTTAAAAAAATCAGTGAAGCCAAAAATCATGTAACCATCTAGAAATAGCGTCATAAAACTAAATTTAAAAAATAAGAATGTTATAATAGGCACATCCATCATTATGTACCGTAACTGGAGATGTTGAGTAACAAATGTCATAAATCGTTGTCTGGATTTTAGACTTTACTCAGGATCAATATTGTAGACTTATTATGCTCATTAGGAGTTAATATTGAGGTCTTTGTTAAATAATGAAACTACTGTACATAGATCAAAATTCTCTATCATTAAATTGCCAGAAAATGAATCTAATGATGTCGTAAGTTTAATGATATTTAATTTAAATAAATTGAACTCAAATGCACTCACTTTCTACTGACTTGCTGTTTATATTCTACCGTATTATGATTATCTACTTCACTTTTGTGTGTAAAATTGTAGTGTACTTTACTTCGTAAATTTGTAGTGTTTTTTTGTATTGCAGTTTTACTCCTGGTTAAGTGTTAGAGAAGGCCGTATGGCCTTAACTCTGCCAGGTTGAATAAACCATTATTATTATTATTATTATAAATAAATAAATTTAGCCCGTACACATCCCGTAAGGGTAAGGGCCTCCTGTTGTCACAGGGAATTGCTCATAAGTAGGCTCTTAAGGTGAGCGAGTCCTTGGGAGCTTGGTCCTATTACTGATATTTCTACATTTCACTGTTCCTGACTTCCCTCTTCGATCATTTCTACCATACTCATCCCCCACACTTCCTCATATCACTTCACACGAATTACACTCACTGTCGTTGACTCTCTGTCCTATCTGGTGCTTGTTGATTCATGTTTGGTGCCAGCTACCTCCATACTTCTCTGTCTCGTGCCATTCTCGACCATTGACTTCCCGCTCTGGTTCTGAAGTAGTCCACCCATCTGTTTTTTTGTCGTCCCACGTGCCATCGTCCTTCTCTCGGGTCCCACATTGTGATGTGATTCGTCCATTTCTGGTGATCCATATGTGCTACGTGGCCGCCCCATTTCCATTTTAGGTTTTCTGCCCTTTCTACCACATCGCGCATTTTTGTCCTTCTTCTTATTTCCTCGTTTCTGAGTATGTCTCTTAGTGAGACATTTAGGATCTTCCTTTCCATTCTCCTTTGACAAACCTGTAGCTGTTTTTTCTGTTTTTCTGTCAAGGACCACGTTTGACAGCCATAGAGTAATTTCAGCATGACACATTTGTCTAGGATTTCAGCTTTCGTACTTGCTTTTTGCCGGTTGTCCATGAGTAGGAATTTGAGTGACCAAAATTTGTTCCAATTATTATTATTATTATTATTATTATTATTATTATTATTATTATTATTATTATTATTATTATTATTTTATTATCATTATTATATTATTATTATTTTATTATCATTATTATATTATCATTATTATTATTATTATTATTATTATTATTATTATTATTATTATTATTATTTTATTATTATTATATTATCATTATTATTATTATTATTATTATTATTATTATTATTATTATTATTATTATTATTATTATTAAATAGCTGCTTCTACTAACTGTGGGATATGTGGAGCCTAACCTATATTTGTTTACAGGTGATTATTGCTGCAATCCTCTGAGCCTTGGTGCAATCAAAGATTTAATTGAACATAATGTTCCGGGCATTTATGTGCATTCTTTGAAAATTGGCTCATCAGTATCTGAGGTGTGTAATGCTAGTGATAATGTGAGAAGAATATTTGAGTGTGACTGTTTACAGGGTTGTAATTGAATGTTGAAGTTGTGTTGTAATTAGAATTAGAATTACGGGATTAACCATCTCGTTAAATAAGATTTGCAACAATTTTTATTATGCATATGTCGATATTAAGCTGAATTTGTAATACGATGAAAGAGTAATGGAACGGAGAAAAATTCTCTCCGGCGCTGGGATTTGAACCCGGGTTTTCAGCTCTACGTGCTGATGCTTTATCCACTAAGCCACACCGGATACCCACCCCGGCGTTGGACAGAATCGTCTCAGATTAAGTTCCAACGCTTGGGTTCCCTCTAGTGGCTGCCCTCTGCTCTACGTCATAGATGTTTATGAACGTAGGACTGAAGTCCACACATGTGCTGAGGTGCACTCGTTATGAGTGACTAGTTTGCCGGGATTCGGTGTGGCTTAGTGGATAAAGCATCAGCACGTAGAGCTGAAAACCCGGGTTCAAATCCTGGCCCGGAGAGAATTTTTCTCCGTTCCATTACTCTTTCATCGTATGATGACGCAGAATATCTGCATGGAAATATCATATGTACTTCGGTACATTAAAATAATATATATGATATGCGTAAATCACTTCGTGATTTAAGACGGCGCTTATTCCGTCGGATCCCGGCCAACTAGTCACTCATAACGAGTGCACCTCAGCACATGTGTGGACTTCAGTCCTACGTTCATATACATCTATGACGTAGTGCAGAGGGCGGCCACTAGAGGGAACCCAAGAGTTGGAACTTAATCTGAGACGATTCTGTCCGACTCAGGGGTGGGTATCCGGGTGGCTTAGTGGATAAAGCATCAGCACGTAGAGCTGAAAACCCAGGTTCAAATCCCAGTGCCGGAGAGAATTTTTCTCCGTTCCATTACTCTTTCATCGTATGATGATGGAGAATATCTACATGGAAATATCATATGTACTTCGGTACATTAAAATAATATATATGAATTTGTAATGATGGGCAGCATTGCATCGTATATCCCACTGCATGGAGGCATGTATACAGTCTGTCAGGGTCTGCAATCTAACATTTCTAAGCATTTGTGTGTGTTGTACAGACCCAGAAACAAAATTTGGTTACCCGAATTTTCCGACTTCCAGTTATAACATATTGCGCATGCTCAGTAGGTACTCAGTATGTTATAACTGGAACTCTGAAAATTCAGGTGACCCAAATTTTGTTTCAGGATCTTGCAGTATAATAAAGCCATACCTTTACTTTCAAGAAATGAGGTGCCATGATCCTCTCTACAGTTGATATCACTTGTTGAAGGAATTATGGATTATGTAGTGTCATAAGCACCTCAGTAATGTATTCACAAGAAGACGCTCTCAAGAACTTTTTAAATTAAAACTTCTGAATGAAATTAATAAATCAATCAATCATGTTTATTTGTCAGAATTACAATAGCGTAGTTATAGAGGATGGTAAATAAAAACAAACAGATTGAAATTGCATGTTCATAAGGCTGTCAAAATATTCATTAATATGATAAAAAGGATTATCTAAAAGTCATTTTTTTAAAGCAACTTTAAATACGAGGCGCATCCAGAAAGTAAGTTTCCCGATTTTTTCCCCTTGAAAGTAAACTTAATTAGCCGTGTCAATTGCGCATGCATAACAGATCTATGAAATATCAATCATATGCCAGCCGGACAGGTCCCGCCTGGTGCCAGTAGCGTGGCAGCAGTGATCCAAAATGGAAGCTCTTATTCCTTCTCCCGCCGCCTGCGAGGTTCGGTCGGTGATAAAGTTCTTTAATGCACAAAGCATTGCGCCAATTGAAATTCATCGGCAGCTCTGTCAGGTCTATGGGCCGAACATCTCTCTCTCTCCCTCTCCCTCTCCCCACTCCCCCTCCCCTACTCCTCTTTCCCCTCTCCATCTCCCTGTCCCCTCCCTCCCCCCTTCACCCTCCCCTCCCCTCCACCTCCCTCTCCTCCTCTCTCCCTCTCTCTATTTTCAAGAAATTCCTGTTCTCCGGTGAGCGTTTTGGCAACGTCGAAGAGCTGAAGACGTCTGTCACACGCTGGTTCCATTCACAGGCGGCAGAGTTCTACAACAGAGGGATACAAAAGTTGATCCCACGATACAACAAGTGTCTCAACTCCGATGGTGGCTATGTTGAAAAATAGCTGAAACATTGCTGTACCTGTTGCCAATAAATGTTTTCCTGAAAGTGTGGTTTCTTTTTTTTAAAAAAATAGGGAAACTTACATTCTGGATGCGCCTCATATATATATATATATATATATATATATATATATATATATATATATAATCTTTTCAAATACTGTTTGTAAATAAAATTAATTTTTATGATTGACTTAGTAGTTAGCAATATTTTTCTTATTTGTTAACCTTCTTCTCTATACTTCCAGGATATAGAAAGTGGTTTCTTTCTGAATGTAAATACTCAAGTTGACCTTGTTTGCAAGCAACTGGCCAGTGATCCAGAACTTACAGAAGGATATAATGCAATTGGATTCTCCCAAGGTGGACAGTTTCTGTACGTTGATATACAATGACTCTTATATTTTAATTGCTTGTTCATATCTGTGCAGGCAACCTATTTTACTTGATATTAAGGGAAGTAATATTTTACATAATGAACCTGTTGCTAGATTTTTAATAAATTTACGTGTTCAGTTTACATTTTCTTTAATTTTACTTCTGCTTTCACTTGTAATAAAACTAATATCTGGGTGATTTTGCGTAGAATAGGTCTTTTGCCATAGACCAGCGTTTCTCAAACTTCTTCTGAAGTGGGGACCACTTTTTTAAGTCAGAACAGTTCTGCGGACCACCTTACTCTTGTTCCCTTCGAAAGCAAATTTATCATTTTTGCAGAATATTTTAATACCAGTGTACTTATATTTTAAAATAGAATTAATTATAATACTTTTCTAGGAGAGATCTTAAATCTAAGCCTAATCTAATTTCCAGACCATGGACGAACACAGGAACATTCCCCTTTAAGGAAAAATTCCTGTGTTCTAACCGGAAATCGAACCCGGGACCTCATGAACTGTAGTCAGAAGCTCTGACCAGTAGCCCATGAGGCTGGTCTGTTTAATTTCATCTGACATTTTTTTTATTTTTCTTTTTGGTTGTTGGATATTGCTTCCTTTTTGTGTCTGCAACTAGACTGGTGATTATCACATTATGATTTGTGCTTGTGAAGAAGTTGTGTACTTTTTTATTCAGTGTAATATATTTCGTTGGTTTTATAAAAAATTTATATTTTAACATTTCTTCTTCATTTCAGACGTGCTGTCGCTCAACGCTGCCCATCACCCCCTATGATAAATCTCATTTCTATTGGTGGACAGCACCAAGGGGTCTATGGATTGCCACATTGTGGGTATCCAAGTAAATGGTGCGATTACATTCGCGAGCTTCTCAATATTGGAGCCTACTGGAGGTATTTTTTTGTGGAATTTGTATTTTCTAAATGTGAAATGAGTTATAGTTTTTTTACAATATGGAACATATTTCTTTTTGTATGTTAAAAACACAGTATTTTCTCACTATTAATTGAGGTCTAGTAATTTTTAATAAATTCTGATAGATATCTAGTGACTTAATGTTGATGTCTCTACTTTCCCTGTATGATAAAGAAGGCAGTGCTGAAGCAGGAATCCACTGTAGTCTCTTCAATTTTTGTGTGTCGGCAGGATGTAACATAACTCATTTTGATGCAGAAATCCTGGTAATAGATTTGGCTTTATCACAACTATTAGACAGGAAAAACTTGTTCCAGAAAGCTGTAATCCATAGTGATTCTTCTTCTGCTATTCAACCTATAGCATAATGCAAAATACTAGTTAGCCATAAAATACTAGACATCCAAAAAACTGTTAATATTCTATGTTACAAAAAACATTATTATACAATGGATACCTGCACACTGCAGCCTACAAGGGAATGAACTGACAGATACTTTAGCTAAAAAGGGTACCAAAATTTTACAAAAGAAAAATACAACATTGCCGTATCATTTTGCAAAATTAATAATAAATAGAAATAGAAATAGATAAGCATTTCTTCCCCACGCCACTGAAACAAACATTAGTTCAAACAATCGTAATGCCACACTTTATCTATTGTGACTTGTTGTCCATTGACTTCAACACCAAACTCTTGGACAAATTACGTGTTCATAATAGGGATATCTTATGCGAAGTTTTACCGCTAGATGGCAAGAGCGTTCCATGCGGCGCAACATGTAGGGGTATGTTATGTCATATGCTACAGATGTTTACGTTTTCCTGCTTGTTGATTTTCTGTGCGTGTCAAAATTATATTTACAATTATTTTGTATAACCTAGTATATTGTATTGTATTGTATTGTATTAATTAACATTCCATGGTATTCATACATGCTTACAGCTAGAATATGGAACAAGTCAAAATACTTAATACTATTACAAAATCTTAATTTATAGTCAAAGTCTAGATGAAATATATATAGACGAGATTTACAATATAGTCTACTAGTACAACACAAAGTTTTAGTATCAAATTTCATGAAGTGTTATTGAATGTTATGAATTCACCTACAGAATAGAAGGTAGGTACTTCTTTAATTTGGCCCTAAATAATTTTATGTTTTGAGTTTCATTTTTTATATCGATAGGGAGGCTATTAAAAATGTTTACTGCCATATAACGCACTCCTTTTTGATAGCACGATAGACTTGCCGATGGAGTATGAAAGTCATTTTTTGACGTGTATTTATGCTATGAACTGTTGAATTAGTTACAAAGTTTTAACGATTACATACGAGGAAGATTATTAATGAAAAGATATACTGACAAGCCATGGGCATTATTTGTAGTTTTTTGAAAATATCCCTACACGATTCCCTAGATTTGGCACCTACTATTATTCTAATTACTCTTTTTTGTGTTAGAAATATATTGTTACTATCTGTGGAATTTCCTCAGAATATTATTCCAAAACTCATTACCGAGTGGAAGTATGTAATTTAATATAATTCAATATTTTCTTACCTCATAATTTAATTTAATTTACAATAAATAATAACGTAAACCTGTATAATATTGAGCGATTCCCCTTAAGAGATGGGTGGGGAAATCTGCAGTATGCAGAACATAAATACGAGTAAATTGAATGTTCATGAACCTAAACGAGAACTTTGAGAACGAGGTGCACAAATGAAAAAATATGAACTATGTCGAAGGTGAATATTGCCCTCTTTAACCATTAGTATTTAAGAACCGTACGCTAAAAACAGGATATGCAGCCACCAATGTGTTTCTTTTTATAGGGAAGGGACTATCGAGATTGAATTCCCTGTATTTTTTCTGTAGTTGCAGAAAGATCAAATGCAATTTTTAATAGGATGATATAATATGATCGCAGTAGTATCACGATTAGTCGTGCGTTTTGTAGGTTAAGGACATGCAGTTTTGAATACTATGTAGGATGATTTTGAAAATTTGAAGTTAAAACATGGTTTTAATAATTAGGGTACAGTGCATTAAAAACATTATTCACGAAATGGATTTCACTATGGATCATCTTGGATAATAGACTAAACATCCCAGCATCCAACCATATGAGCCACGCCGTTACACAGTCTAATGCTTCCCTATTAAGCACCTAACGGAAGTATGTCACAAACAATAGCCAATATTTTCGAAACGAGGGGTCATTGGCCACCCATACCAGGTATGACTTTAAACAGTACTTGTACTTTCATCTCACACAATCTTATTCCATTCGGTGATATACAGAGCGTATCCTCTCCTTGTAAGTCTTTTAACATAAACTAAGTCTTGTTTACTTCAGAATAATTTAACAATAATATATTAGACCTGTTTTTTCTTATTTCGAAACAGAGCTGTCTTTCCCATTTGTAAAGCACCTTTTGTATTACGCTGTATAAATTAGTGTATCTTTATGGATATTAATCTTCAGACATTAATGTAAAGATCTGCTATGTATTCTTTTTACAGCTGGGTTCAGGAAGCCCTAGTTCAAGCAGAATATTGGCACGACCCTTTGAATGAAGAAGAATATCGCAAATACAGCATTTTCCTTGCAGATATCAACAATGAAAATATGAAAAATATTACCTATATTAAAAATCTATCGAAATTAAAGAACTTCGTAATGGTTAAATTCAACAACGATACCATTGTTGCGCCGAAAGAAACTGAATGGTTTGGTTTTTACAAGCCAGGGCAGAGTTCAGAGGTAATGACGCTTCAAGAAAGTGACCTTTATACTAAGGTAAGTTACATAATTACGCTTGTACAGAACATGTAAGATATACTGTGTGATGATGAATGTGGGCTGGATCCATGGCACAGCATTGTGCTCTTGGTACGTGCACTATTCTCTTGCACACTCTGAGAACACTGGTGTAGCTCAGACAGTAGCGTGCTTGTCTGCTGATCCAGGCTTGCACAGCCTGATTACCTGGTTGGGTTTTTTCCGTGGTTTTCCCCAACCGTAAGGCGAAGTCGAACTTCCTCATGGTGTATCGTTGATTCTGGAGTCCCACAGGGATCTGTTTTATCACTATTTACGTAAAAGACATCCCTTCGACTCTACAGCACTGTAAGCATCACTTCTACGCAGACGATTTACAAATCTATATCCATACAACCCCTGACTCACTCAATGACGCAATACACAATCTTAACGAGGACCTTGAATCTATATCTGCATGGGCCAGAAAGTTTGGTTTGACTCTCAATGCAAGAAAATCACAAGCAATCCTAGTGGGACACCAACGTCTATTATGCAATATTACTCCTGCTCTTCCAGTCAAGTTAAACGACACAATAATCCCTTTTGCGTCCTGTGTTAAAAACCTTGGAGTTTACTTTGATACGCATTTAAACTGGAATAACCAAGTAACCCATACTACATTCCTTAAACAGCATTCGAAAATTCCTTCCACTATCACTCAAGAAAATACTAGTGGAAACACTAGTAATGCCCCACTTCGATTACTGTGATTTTCTACTGAGTGACCTCAATGTCAGCCAGTCGCAAAAATTACAACGTGTTCATAATTCTTGTGTTCACTTCGTCTGCGATGTCCGTCACGCCGACCACATTACCCCATCCTTCCAAACTCTAAACTGGCTACGGCTTAACGAATGTAGAAATTTTCATTCTCTTGTTCTCCTTTTCCAAGTCCTTTACACTTCTACACCTACCTACCTTGCCTCCCGTTTCAGTTACCTGTCATCATATCATAATCTCTTCACACGCACGCAAAATAGCCGCATACTAGCCATACCAACACATAAGACATCATCGTATTCATCATCATACACAGTCTCGCTCTCGCGCTTGTGGAATACCCTACCCAGTGACATCAGAGACTGTCGGAATTTAGTAGCGTTCAAAAGCAAGCTTATTAAGTATTTTCTTACTGCGTAGAGTAGGTTTAATTTTTACTTAATCAATAAAAGAAATGCTTTTCTCTTCTTAACTTTTACAATAAACTGTCTAGCTTTTATTAATCACTTAATCTTTTAGTACTTTGATTTTTATTGTATTTGTAAATTTAATATTAATTGTAATTATAATTGTAATTGTATTCTTAACATTGTAGTTGTAATCCCCTGGTAGAGGGGAAGAGAAGGCCTGATGGCATTATCTCTACCAGATTAAATAAATAATATCGGGTAATTATGGTGAATCTCGCTATCACCAATTCCATCAATGCTAAATAACCCAGAAGTTGATACATCATCATCATCCTTGCATGTATTGGGCCTAGTGGCCCGTTACGGTCTCTTGCCAACGCTTGAACGGTCTGCCCAAGGATCTCTTGCCCACAGGATGGTAATTTAAAATTTGGCGTGGAATTCTACAACGAGGCATTCTGATGACATGTGATCTCCAGTTTTGTCTGTATTTCTGTAGGTATTCCCTAATTGGTTCAATCTGCAGTTTTTTCATAATGTCAAAATTTCTAATGTGATCCATTCTCGTGTATCCCGCTGTATGATGCATAAATCTCATTTCTGCCGCCGTTAATCTTTGTGAATCAATATTACGAATCGTCCAAGCTTCACTACCAAAACAGAGTATAGGTCTGGCCAATGTTTTATAAATTCTGGTGCGTGTGTGTTTTTGTACTAAGGTTGGTTTGAATATCTGATTAATTATCCCCATTGCTCTGTTGAATTTAATAATTTTCCCATTCAAATCCTTTTCTTCTTCATATGAAATTTGGTAACCGAGAAAACTAAAATTTTTTCTTTGTTCGATGATCTTATTATTGATGCAAATTTTGCTACGGACTGGTTCCTTTCCTAAAAAGCCATCACTTTAGATTTGTCAGTTGAAATTTCCATATTGAAACTTTCTGCCATTTGATTAAAGTTTAAACCAAACGTTGTAAATTATCTTCTGAAGTTGCCATAAATACAATATCATCAGCAAATAATAACGTATGTATTTGGGACAAACGACTTATCGGTATACTTCCATGTGGTTTCAATCTCCATTCCTTAATAATGTGATTCATGTATATTATAAATAATAGAGGAGATAAACTACAACCCTGTCTCACTCCTTGGTTTATTCGTTTCCATTCTGAATATTTGTTTTCAATCCTAACCTGTATATAATTATTATAAATATTGTAAATAGCTGTTATTAATTGATTTGGAATACCATCATGTGCTGAAGTTGATACAGTATCATTAAATAACTAAGTTAAAAAAAAAAACATTCTGATCTGGCACTGGGACACTGGGAAATGATTGTGTGCAACAGGTAATCTTTTTTGACCTGTGCCACTCATCTTCTCTTTTAATAGTAATCTTTTTTGCCTAGCCTGCACCAGCAAGCTGTGCAAGATAATTTTGTATTGTATTGTATTGTATTGTATTTATTAACATTCCGTGGTATTCATACATTGCTTACAGCTAGAATATGGAACAAGTCAAAAAACTTAATACTATTATAAAGTCTTAATTTATAGTCACAGTCTAGATGAAATATATACAGACGAGATTTACAATATAGTCTACTAGTACAACACAAAGTTTTAGTATCAATTTCATGAAGCATTATTGAATGTAATGAATTCACCTACAAAATAGAAGGCGTGAGAAATTAGGTACTTCTTCAATTTGACTCTAAATAATTTTATGTTTAGAGTCTCATTTTTTAAATCGATAGGGAAGCTGTTAAAAATTTTTACTGCCATATAACGCACTCCTTTTTGATAGCACAATAGACTTGCCGATGGAGTATGAAAGTCATTTGTTTGACGTGTATTTATGCTATGAACTGTTGAATTAGTTACAAAGTTTTCACGATTACATACGAGGAAGATTATTAATGAAAAGATATACTGACAAGCCATGGGCATTATTTGTAGTTTTTTGAAAATAGTCCTACACGATTCCCTAGATTTGGCACCTACTATTATTCTAATTACTCTTTTTTGTAATAGAAAAATACTGTTACTATCTGTGGAATTTCCCCAGAATATTATTCCAAAACTCATTACCGAGTGGAAGTATGCAAAGTATATTGTTTTTAAGGTATTGATATTTACTATCTTTTGCATAGATCTAATAGTAAAACAAGCTGAATTTAGTTTGGGTGTAATTTCTTTAATATGATTTTTACAATTTAACACATTATCGATTTTTAAGCCAAGAAATTTGGTTCATTGAATACTGCGTGTTTGTTTCTCTTTTATACAATTTATGAAAAGTGAATGATTTTTTCTGTTAAAAAAATTGTAAATAATTCCTATGAACTGACAATATCTGCTCGAGAAGTATGTAAGTGATTTCAGCAACACTTTCCTGGTGTTGATCTTCCAAGTCGTTCAGTTGTTCATTATTTGATATGATTTATTGTCACCCAATTGTTCGATCCTGCTATGTATTGTCCAAGCGGGAATTGAATCTTTGCCTGAGTACAACTCTGGATCAGCTGGAAAATGTGCCACCGCCTGTTCATTCATTCATTCATTCATTTATTTTATTCCATAGATCTTACATGAGCAATGAAGCTTTAAGATGTGGAACATGTCAACATTTTACAATATTACAATTACAATTTTTACAAATGTTTATAGTTTTACAATTTAGTAATTTTCTACAATTTTTTACAATTTTGTACAATTTTTTTACATTTTTTTACATTTTGGCGAGATGTAGTGAGATGAGATGAGGTCCGAGGATTCGCCAAAATATTACCCGGCATTTGCCTTTTCGGTGGGGGAAACCTCGGAAAAACCCAACCAGGTAATCAAATCAAAGGGGTTGATGCCAAGGACTCGCCATAGACCATCCGGCTTCAGTCCCACGGCTGGGGAAAACCTCCGAAGAAACCAAAGTCCAAAGGGGGATCCAACCCAAGCCCGAACGCAGCTCCGGATCAGCAGCCCAGCGAGTCTGCCGACTGAGCTACATCGATGGCTCTACTAAAAGTATACAATACATAGCCAATCAGATTATTAAATTTACAAACGCAAACGATCATTCATCAGTTGAGCTATATTATAATACAAAACAATTTAATTAAATTTAAGGCATAAACAATTCAACCAGTTGTGATATACAGAAATTGATAATGCATATCATGCAAACTACTTCAAATTACAAACACAAACAATTTATCAGTAGAGCTATATAGATTACTATTCAATTTAAAGCATATACAATTCATCGGCCAAAACTATACAAATATATACAATACAAAGTAGCATACTTTCATTAAGCTATACAAATTTGTGCAATTAATATCAAGCAGATTAATTCAATTTATAATCATAAACAATTCATCAGTTGAGCTATACATATTACCATTCAATTTACAGTAGGTCTATATACAATTCATCAGTAGAGCTACACAGACTAGTAATAATTTTAAGAACATATACAATTCATCAGCCAAACTATACAAACATATACAATCAAATTAGTTCAATTTACAAACTTATTTTCGTTAAGCTATACAATTCATGCCAGTGGCTAAAATAAATCTTTCATCATGATTTCTGACATCATTTTCAGAAAAAGTCATAATTTTGGTATATGCTAAAGCAGCTTTGTTTCTGGCTTACCACTCAAAAGATGAAAATTAATCGAAAGCCTAGTTTTAGTAATTACATTGAAACCTGTTCAAGACGGAAGTGACATGGTCCTAATTTCTTTTCCGTTGTGGACAGGTTTCTGTATTATTCAGGTGTGACATTAAAATGGAATATTTTGTCATTCATATACATGAAAAACAGAATGGCATACAGCAAACTGCAAGAAGTACAAAATATTCCATTTAACACCTATCACATTAAATCAGCTTTGTGTCGCTTAATACGTTGGTGAATCATCTTGATTAAAATCTCATTTTCTGTATAAATATTATCGTAACTCACTCATTAGTCATTAAACATTACTGAAGTTTACTAATCTCATTCTATTTAATATCTAACACTATACTCTAATACTGTACTGCATATCACTGCACATTATTAATTAATTAGACTAGGAGCCATCTATTAGAAGCCTTGAATTCTGGTTTATGTAATTTCTTTCCCAGTTCAATAGCTTGCTTTGCAGAATAGATCCAGAAATTGGCTTGTTCTTTGAAAGGTCATGAAGAACCCACTCCCACAACAGTTCATTTATTTCCTCATAAACAGTTGCTTTCTGGTTCCTTTTGTGTCACCAATATTGGCCGCACGCCACTCACTCATTATGATCTTTATTTTTTTAAGTGTCACATCTGAGTTTTCCACAACTGAACTTCAACATTCATTCACACAGACTTTGTTTCTAATTTTCCTTTATCTCGATAACTTTTACTTCATCACTTAATGTTAATGCCACATTTTATGCAACTTTTTTTTTTACCTGGAAATCACTACACTTGCGCTCTGTTTAGCTACGACAGTATACGGGTGTGAAGCATTGAAAATATTTGAAGCGACTCGTCTGCCTAGTCAACAGGGTAATAAAATTCATGACCGACAGAGCAAAACACCCTCGTACCCTCTAGAATTTTGCAAAGAAAACTTGTTTTTATCTTAGTGACCTACATATTTCGTATATTCCATGAAATTTCACGCTGTTACAAAATATAGTGTGTCCAAAATATTGTTTCCATTTTGAGCAATAGCAGACAGTTTCCAATCCCCGTTGGACAGTTACCGTTTTATTCAGGAAAAATTACACATAATACATACAAATTTCGCCGGGACCAATAAATTGTTCCGAAATAGACAGGATTCCGGATTATTCAGGTTCTGATTTGAACAGGTTTCACTGTAAATGAAAACAGTAAATTGTATTACTGTTAGTGAGTATTGTAGTAAGTATTTAACTTTATTTTAATTTAGTTAATTCACTGGATAATTAATAGTTTTCATATGTGCAGGATCGTCTTGGACTGCAAGTGATGGATGAAGCAGGTAAACTGAAGTTCCTGGCTGTAGATGGAAACCATCTTCACTTCACCGAGGACTGGTTTATTAGGAATATTATAAATGAATATCTTGTGAATTAATGTTATACCATTTAAAATAATGGTGTGATATAATCATAAAGGTTTTTGTTTATGTATAGATTATAAAAGTAGCTTTAATATTGTCAAATGCTCTCTTATGAGTTTTCATTCCTTGTATCTCGGAGAAGTTTGTACAAGTATTTCAGACTTGTACAATGTCTGATATACATTTATACGGGTTTAATGTTGGGTTTCTACGAAGCGAACTGATTGCTGACTGTGTTTTAACTTCGAACAAAATAGATGTTATACATTATGTTTCGAGGTTTTAATATTCAATACAGATAATTGTAATGAATATTAATTTAAAGTAATTTGGAGAATTGATTGTTCTTACATATTGACGTTTATGTGTTTACTTACTACTTCCTTAAATTGTGGCTGTTCTCATTGTACACTTTGTTCAATGTTAAGACGAAATTAATATTCTCTTGTGGTAATATAATAGCTCTCTCAAATACAGCTTTCAGTTTGCTTATTATAAGACTTTTGTATATTTTATTAAGTATGTAAAATGCTGTTAAAATTAATTTTTGGGAAATATCTGCCCCCATGCCTAGACAGAAGCCAAAGATTCCTTCTGTTGAATTGTCAGAAACATTTTCAAGAGATGAGGTATGTAATAGAGAACATATGACTGCACAATTTTGTCAGAGCCTTTGTAGGAGTTTAATTTATATGGGTAAAATACTTAATTGGTTACATTATCACACAAAGACAAAAAAAAAAATATTTTCTTAATATTACGAGTTCCAGAATCTCATGAACCATATGACTACTATAGAGCATTCACCTACGGGTGGGGCCAGGAAAGCGGCCTGCCTGTGGTGTCGCTTGCGGGAATCGTCTATCCGTAAGCTTCCGCTTTCTATACTATACTCTGTAGGGTTTTAATTTTAAAAGTTTAGCAGCAGTAAAGACTGATGTTTTTCAAACACTAACTTCCTGTGAAACACGACTTAAAGATTTATTAGGAGAGCGTGTAAATGATGCACTGATTTCATCAATTTTTTCTCCTGTCAATACTCTTCGTTTTCGCTTAGAAATTGTAGCATTTATCGACCCTGTTGTCCTTAATTTGTTAACAAGATGTCTAACAGTTTCTCTACCCTGAATTGGAGCACTTCAAATTGCCTACGCACCTCTCTACATGACTCTGTTTTCACATATGCATCATACATAAAAACTCTCTGTTCAAGTGTGAATTTTGCGTTTTGCATTGTTAACAAATTTTACACACACGCTGAATATTTAAGCAACTGTGTCAAGAAACTGCACTGTACGTGTTAAATACTGCAACATCTGGCTCACAACTGATAACTTGTAGACCTTGATGTCCTTGATTGTCGAGCGTGTCTCAACAACTGTTCGCACAAAGCGGCGTATCAGTACATGCTGCTTTCCTGGCCTCACCCGTAAGCAAACGCTCTGTATATGCAGTAAAAGTTAAATTTCTTCCGTATAACTTACCTCCAAAATTATATTATGTACTAGCCGTACCCGTGCGCTCCGCTGCACCCGTAAGAAATAAATATAAAGTAATTACATAATTAAAATAGGACGTTTGATCCAGGGAACATTCGTGTTTGATATAAGGATAAATCGTTTATTATGTTACTTAATTTAAATTGTATTTGCATAATTAAAATGCGATCATTTTGATCCAGAGACACTCATTTGGTCATAAAAATTATTTTAGGAAATACAGGAAACGAATGTACAGAATAGACTATCAAGTTTTCTGTGCATAAGAAGCTATTTTAATCTTACCTGTCCTCGATTCACTCAGAAGTTACTGTAATAACATTATAGCATTATGTCCATCTAGAGAAACTACACTTTCCAATGGTGAATTAATAATTAATTATAGAAATCGGTTAATTTAGCTTAAGATATTACTTCATACAAACACAGAAACATTATCTCTAGGCTATCTTTCATAGC
Organism: Periplaneta americana; assembly: GCF_040183065.1. NCBI lineage: Eukaryota > Metazoa > Arthropoda > Insecta > Blattodea > Blattidae > Periplaneta > Periplaneta americana. Next base: position 177,130,857 of record NC_091123.1, read on the forward strand.
TTTCGATTGTTGCTGTCCAAGGCCCCTTATAGACGAAGTCATTTGTTTTTTATTCATTACACGGCCTTGGCAGTTATTTTAATTTTAAAACTCATTTATGTCATTAAATATCAGTCCTATCAAAATTTTTCAAGGAATAAAACTTATCGGAAATAATTTTTAAAGAAATTTTTGTTATGTAACATTTTTCACAAAAATCAATAATAAGCGAGATATTTCGATTTATTTAATTCAGGCCCCCTTATAACCCCCCTTTTAAATAATGTATTTTGAATGCCATATAGCCTAAAATCTAAGTTGCAACGAACTTAATTTATATTCCAATTTTCATCGAAATCGGTACAGCCATTATCGCGTAAAAAGGTAACAAACATACAGACAGACAGACATACAAACAAAAATTTCAAAAAACTGATTTTCGGTTTCAGGGTGGTTAATTGTATATGTTAGGACCAATTATTTTTGGAAAATCGAAAATTACCAGAAAAATTTCGGCTACAGATTTATTATTAGTATAGATCAGTCTTTTCATCAATTATTGGACATGATATTTTAATGTACAAATCTGTGCGCATATGTTCACATGTAATAGATAGCATTTACAGTACAGGATTAACTGTAAGCAATGTCATTAATTCTGGTGGACGATTCCTTTAGTAAAGAACAACAAAAAAGTCAAATACCATTTTGCTATACAGTATTTTGAATAGTTTTCCAGAAAAACGTGCATTTTAAAATACGTGAATTATGAGATCGTCCAATGCTGTAATCAATAAGGAGTGCACATCAGATTGTGTTGCTCTGAACAACCCTTTACCTGGTTATAGTCTGCGAAAGATGTGTTCAAAATATCATCAACTTCCCTTCAGTGTTTCCTGGGTTATGTTCATTTTTGTGAGTACCGAGTCAGAAAATCAAACTTGCGGGGAATCAAGAAACAGCAGCGTGCTGTTTAAAACCCCAACTCGCAAACCATTTAAAAATGGCTAGTAATGAACTTCAATTGTGCAAGATGGCCAATAAAATAATATACATTGTGTTTTATATATATCAAAGAAAGTTTTTAGGAATATATATACAGTCTTACTAATAAACCGTGTATAGTTTTTATACGAGACTTATGCAGAGTTGAGACAGAAAACTTTACTAATAAGCTATGGATGTATAAACAGGCTGTAACTATACAATGGGAATTGCTTGGCAGTAGTTATATACACGAAACCCCTTGTTTAAACATTGTATATAGAGAAAAAATGGCCGCCCCTCTAACAGCTGTTCGTATCGACTGTCATTTTATGATGATGTTTACCTTGTAACCACAGAAGAACAAACCAAAGACGATAGAATTATTAGAATAATATTGCTGTAGCTTGTACTCTTTGACCAAAATATAGTGTGGCAATCAATTAGAGCCAGTTGTACTATCGATATTTAACACGCCACACTAGAGCGCTCTACCGGATCCAGTAGAGAACCTCAGATATTCTATTACCTTTCATGACGAAGTAATGACGAAACTATGACGTAGCTGTGTAACAGTTATACTGTTATACACGACGTATGTAGTGATTATTAGTAAGGAATTAACACACGACTTATAAACGAGCTACTCATTGTATAAGTATAAGACAGTTAAACGTCTGTATATAGAGTTTTTATTAGTAAGACCGATACTGTATATATTTTCTTTTTTGGAAAAATTAGACTTTTTTGCCAAATTTCACCTTCCTCTCACCTTAAGCAACATTGAAAAAAATAGAATTTAAACCCCTTTTAATGATACATTTCTCGTAAACCTGTTGGAATCTCTTTTTATGTATCATGGGATTTAAGGGAAATGTTTTGGGAATTATTGATATACCGTATGATATTGTCTCCCTAAGTTTCTTTTACTTATGTTTTGAATTTGCAGCAATATATTTTCTTAATGTAAGTGTATTACAGTTCCATGTAGCAGCAATGGCGGTTCCAGGAAAATATTTTTAGTAAGCAGGATTAAAATTTAAAATGAAACCAGCTATTTACATTATAACAAAGAAGATAGGAGTATAATCATATCTTGAGTAACGTATGGGGAATCATTTGAGGATTGTTTTTTATTTTCGTTAACATATTTCATGAAGATCCTTTATTTTTAGCAATGAAACATAAGTTTAAGATTTCTGGGTAGGTCTTGGCTGACCTGCTAAAACCGCCACTGTGTAGGAAGTCATTACTATTGTGATGTAGATATATAATATATTCCAACTTGAATATAATTGTTATTGTTGTATACTTTTTATATTTACAATATATTTGTAATTGTTTCTTGTGTATTACTATTTACAGTGATTCATCAAACTCCTATTCTATTTCACCTATTTTTCATCCACCTTAAATTACGAACTCCTTGCATAAATTACAATAACTTTACACAAGTCAGATGAATGTGGAGTTAACGTTACCATGAAAATATGAATAACGTGAATGGGAACGGTGAACGGTTGTACAAAAGGTTAAAATTGATTTTGTACAAGAGTATTCTGTTACAAAGAAAAGGAAATTTAAATATAGTAATTTGATGTAGACACTCAGGAGGAAATTAAACGCAGAATAAGTATGGCAAATGCCTGCTATTATTCGGTTGAGAAGCTTTTGTCATTCAGTCTGCTCTCAAAAATGTTGAAAGTTGGAATTTATAAACCAGATAGTTTACTGGTTGTTCTGTATGGTTGTGAAACTTGGATGCTCGCTTCGAGAGAGGAACAGAGTTAAGAATGTTCGAGAATAAGGTGCTTAGAAAAGTATTTGGAGCTAAGAGAGATGACGTTACAGGAGAATGGAGAAAGTTACACAACGTAGAACTGCACGCATTGTATTGTTCTCCAACCAGGAGATCAACCGTGAAAGGAATGTGCTTACTATTGCGTCATCTATTGGAGCGAAGTAGATAGATAATATTACCGTTATAACGTCAGTTTAAAAACCATGCGCTCTCATGCATTTGTTATTTTCTGTATGGGGAGATTAAAAGACGAGGAGATTAACAGTGATCTAATTTTGTAACTAGGATAGTATAAACATGTGTGTCTCAGTGTTATTGTTTGTGCTGTGAGAGCGAGCCAATAGAGATACGAGTACCCACGTGTGTGACCTTATGACATCAACATTCATTCACAGCATTACCCCACTTCGTCTCATCCTGCAGAGACTTTCTCGTGGTTGGAGCACAGTATTCTTCACCTGAGAACATTAAATCCAGACGTGTGAGATGGGCAGGGCATGTAGCACGTATGGGCGAATCCAGAAATGCATATATAGTTTGACAACTTCAAGTGAAACCCCGTAAAACGCGCCAACTTCTGGAATCTCTCTCTTTCTTTCTTCTCTCTCCCTCGCTCCTCGTCATTCAGTCACCAATCACCACGTAAAGATCTGAGAGGGTGTCGCGACCAATAGAAGAACCACTCTCCAGTATTACCACAATAACGGATTCTTCATTTTTGCCTTGGCTGTCGGCTAGGAAGGTTCCATTATGCTAGCATAGCAGGCAACTAGTCAACCTTTTTATTGCTTTTGTTAGCAGGTTTGACAAACTGTGAGTGGACCTGCAAGTACATAGTGCATAGTGCTCTCTCCCTTCCCCCGTGCTTTCTCACTTGCTCCTCCCCAAGACAGCCAGCGCTCACGTAGTAACTCGGTCAGGGTTTCAGTTCGATTTGTCAATCTATAGAGTGTTACTTGGGAGGTCAGAGGGGAAAAAAGATCTTTGGAGAGGCCGAGACGTAGAGGGGAGGATAATATTAAAATGAATTTGAGGGAGGTGGGATATGATGGTAGAGACTGCATTAATCTTGCTCAGGATGGGGACCGATGGTGTTTTTTTTTTTAATAATTAATAATATTAACATTACTTAAATAATACAATAATAACAGAACAGCTCACTTTGTTCAAAACCTGAACTATTAATATAAATTGACAATATTCTTCAAACTGTTCACGACTGTATACCCACAGAATGATACTATGCGTTGTTTATGTGAACTGCATATACTTGACTGAAATATACTGTTTTGGTATGAACTTCCTACCTATGATTATAAACTTATCGACTTGTATGTACGGGAGTGTTTAAAAAGTAACAGCAAATTCACAATATTACACGATGTGAACACTCCAAGCATTTGAAACTCCCGCGAAGAGATTATACATGGTTGGAGAAGGTGTTGACACTTCCTAACAGATGGCATGGCCTGCTGAATGGGAAACAGTGAGCTCTATACTAAACTGGAGACACTACATGCTTTAAAGTCGCGACGCGAATGGTGAACGCTTACCTTTCTAACAGGGGTCATACAGATGCTCTCGTACACAATATTGTCTCATCGTAATCTTTGAAATAATTTGCAAAATTCGAAACTACTAACGTTTTCTATATCATTTCAATGCACGTTATATATAATTATATATTTAAGTTATCAGATTGCGGTAAATGAAAAAAACAAAAATCATATTAAATACCGGTAGGCCTATGCAGAAAAATAACATGATTTGTAATGAAGTAGTGTCTACGCAGTCTAGCGATCCTGAGTTCTATCCGGACACTCTTTCAAGGAGCTGGATTTGTTGTGAGTCTTTTTAGCACCGTAAGCTACTATGTTATTTCCTCAGGGAAATACCAGGAAGAAATACGAAAAACAAAATTTTAGCTGTTTACTGACGAAGAGCTGCAATACAACATACCATCATTCAAAACACAAACAAGAAATCGGTAAAATCTTAAAAAGACTAGTCAGTAAAAATGGTGGGCAAGCACAATTCACGTACTAAGATAATTATATAAAACATATAAGAAATCAAACAAATGTGGGAGAAATATTAGCAACAATCACTAAAAACTAAACATAATTAATAGAAACAGCACAATGAGACACACTGGATTAGTGGAGAACAACTTTGAACTGATGTTACACTTCCAAATTTTTCAAGTTCACTAGTTGCACTAAAAGGCGTTTTCTTTATTCACTCGTCGCTAGGGACAATCTCACTTCTTTTGTTCGTAAAAGCGATATGGAACTAAAATGACTTTTGCTCGAACGTATTTTTTGTTGTATTGACAGCTATTGTTGTTAGGTCTTGAAAGTTAGAATTCCCACACAAAAACTTGTTGCTAGGGAAACCATTCTTCATAACATAACACTATACTGAAATAGACCCAGTACAGTGCACTTATTGTTACTTAGTTATTATTGCAGTATAGTTTTGCGAAAGCGTTGAATAACATCGCTCTAAATTTTCAATACAGTGTGTCTCAAATTGATGTATACATATTTTGAAACACTATTTCTCAGCAACGAGATGAGACAGAAATACGATATTTGCGGTTTTGTATTCCATAAGCCCGTACATGTTCAAAATGGCCTCCTTCCGCCACAGTACACCCCAACGACGTACAACAGAGCGACATACCAACTGGATTGTTGCTAACTGAATATCATTATAGGCATGTTTAACATGAACTCTCAGTTCCTCCAGTGTTTGTGGTTTTGTGGCGTACACTGTGTCCTTTAGAGCTCCCCATAGGTAGAAGTCTGGAGGGGTTAAATCCGGAGATCCAGGTGGGAACTGCGTCACTTCCTCTTTGTCCTACCCTAGATCATATATACCCAGATTGCTCGGCGTTATGGGTTCTGACGGTAACAACTTTTGTCAGGTGTACTATGCTGCCATCTAGTTGTTACATAAGGAGTCACGTCATAACTCCCATTTGAATTGTATTAGCGACTGTACCAAATACCTTACTACAATAATACCGGGTAGCTAGCAGTTTTGCGTGCGATCGACGCTGGTGCTGCTACCTACCTGCCGGTGTGGAGATACTCGCGAAACAAGCTGTAATCAACTGCAATGTATATTGTTGCTGGGCTAGTTAATAATTTTATTAATTAGTACTAGTGTTAAAATGTCAGGGTGTATATGTGCTGTTTATAATTGTGACAATTGCCGATTACAAATTGCTCCAAATCGTACTTTCGATTTCCGACAGTTCATAAAACGTGAGACAACAACATTCTTTAAACTTGTTTTTTTTTAAGATGGGACATGACAGGAGCGTTGCGAACGGAAAAACAACTGAATGTCACATAGCGTGGTAGGCCTGTTGCTATGGTAACAACGGTTGAGTTGCCAAACTTACCGTTCCCTCATGGTGAGTGCTTAATAGCTCTCTTGGCGACATTTATTGTGCACACAATGTTAGCATTGGTACGTTTCGTCTTTGATTCTCTGTCGATTTTTGTATTGTTTTCTTACCTTTGCGTCTATTGTCAATGAATGTTTTAACGTCAGCCATCGTAACGTCAGTTGATGCCTTCCATCAGCTGGCAGTGTGGTAGTCCATATTGGCAACATAGCACTGTAGGTCCAAGTTCGGCCGCTAAACTGTCATGTTCCATCTTTAAAAAAAATAAGTATAGTAGGCCTAATTCCTTCGTCTTTGTGTTGATTGAAAAATACAAATTAGTTTTTTAATTTAGACCTAATAAATAAATAGAAGTTAAAATGTATTGAATTTTAATGCTTTATCAATTTAACTTGTATTGTTGTCCACATGCCTTTACTAATAATTACAATCATCTGATTACTATCAATTTTATCTTTGCAGTTGTCAGCAATGCGTATATAAAACATTACTGTAAATTTATTCCTAATATCAGATTGATTTTGTCTCACTAAACCAAAGAAAAAATATGTAACAATTAATTACGGAAAGTAATATGAAGTATGCAATATTTCTCATAATATGCAGCTTTGATATAAGGTAATAATTTTACATTAAATATTATTCAACATTTGTTAAGTGTTCCATATATAATTCCACATTAGTAACTCACGTTTTAAACAATAGTCCGAATCTCGCTTTGTTAATATTTGTATATGTGGACGTAATTCCATCCCTCTCCGCTAGACGTCAGGTCCGCGATATTTCGCTCTCACGCCAATGCTGCTAGTATACAGCTGTCCGGTATTATTATAGTAATATATTTGACTGTACTGCCATCTCGTGTTCGTTTACGGCGGACGGGTGGCGATCATGGCGGTTCTCATCAAAGTGAAACCGATTTTAACATAGGAATGAGCAATCTATATGTGGTCTGGGGTACTACCCATCTCTGGGTCGTCCTCATTTAGTGCGTGGACAAGTCTCGGAATGTAAGGCTTTTATTTTTATAGCAAGTTTATTTCATATCTTCCCAAACGACTTAGGCTGTATTCAAACGTACGACTCCACAGAGAGAATGTCCATTGTAACACCGAACGTAGTGTGGGATCGCGAAGTTGCAGGGGTTCAATTTAAGAGACTGAAACGTCGCCGGATACAAATATAAACTGTGGATATTTAGAATAACAAATCATACATACTTACTTACTGGCTTTTAAGGAACTGCTGAGCCATTTATACCCGAACCCACGCTTTCAGAAGTCGAAATTGCGATAGAAAATCTGAAAAAGTACAAGTCTCCAGGTATCGATCAAATTCCAGCAGAATTAATACAAGAGGGTGGGAGTGCATTATATAGCGAAATTTATAAACTTGTACTTGCTATTTGGGAAAAGGAAATTGTACCAGAACAATGGAAGGAGTCCATAATTGTGCCTATTTTTAAAAAGGGGGACAAAACCAACTGTGGTAACTTTCGAGGAATATCACTTTTGTTGACGTCGTACAAAATTTTGTCCAATATTCTTTTGAGAAGATTAACTCCGTACGTAGATGAAATTATTGGGGATCATCAGTGCGGTTTTCGGCGTAATAGATCGACTATTGATCAGATTTTTTGTATTCGACAGATAATGGAGAAAAAATGGGAGTATAAGGGTACAGTACATCAGTTATTCATAGATTTCAAAAAGGCTTATGACTCGGTTAAGAGGGAAGTATTATATGATATTCTTATTGAATTTGGTATTCCCAAGAAACTAGTTCCATTAATTAAAATGTGTCTCAGTGAAACATACAGCAGAGTCCGTATAGGTCAGTTTCTATCTGATGCTTTTCCAATTCACTGCGGGCTAAAGCAGGGAGATGCACTATCACCTTTACTTTTTAACTTCGCTCTAGAATATGCCATTAGGAAAGTTCAGGATAACAGGCAGGGTTTGGAATTGAACGGGTTACATCAGCTTCTTGTCTATGCGGATGACGTGAATATGTTAGGAGAAAATACACAAACGATTAGGGAAAACACAGAAATTTTACTTGAAGCAAGTAGAGCGATCGGTTTGGAAGTAAATCCCGAAAAGACAAAGTATATGATTATGTCTCGTGACCAGAATATTGTACGAAATGGAAATATAAAAATTGGAGATTTATCCTTCGAAGAGGTGGAAAAATTCAAATATCTTGGAGCAACAGTAACAAATATAAATGACACTCGGGAGGAAATTAAACGCAGAATAAATATGGGAAATGCGTGTTATTATTCGGTTGAGAAGCTCTTATCATCCAGTCTGCTGTCCAAAAATCTGAAAGTTAGAATTTATAAAACAGTTATATTACCGGTTCTTCTGTATGGTTGTGAAACTTGGACTCTCACTCTGAGAGAGGAACATAGGTTCAGGGTGTTTGAGAATAAGGTGCTAAGGAAAATATTTGGGTCTAAGCGGGATGAAGTTACAGGAGAATGGAGAAAGTTACACAACACAGAACTGCACGCATTGTATTCTTCACCTGACATAATTAGGAACATAAAATCGAGACGTTTGAGATGGGCAGGGCATGTAGCACGTATGGGCGAATCCAGAAATGCATATAGAGTGTTAGTTGGGAGACCGGAGGGAAAAAGACCTTTAGGGAGGCCGAGACGTAGATGGGAGGATAATATTAAAATGGATTTGAGGGAGGTGGGGTATGATGATAGAGACTGGATTAATCTTGCACAGGATAGGGACCGCTGGCGGGCTTATGTGAGGGCGGCAATGAACCTTCGGGTTCCTTAAAAGCCATTTGTAAGTAAGTAAGTAAGTAATTATGTCAGGTGAAGAACACAATGCGTGCAGCTCTGCGTTGTGTAACTTTCTCCATTCTCCTGTAACTTGATCCCTCTTAGCCCCAAATATTTTCCTAAGAACCTTATTCTCAAACACCCTTAATCTCTGTTCCTCTCTCAAAGTGAGAGTCCAAGTTTCACAACCATACAGAACAACCGGTAATATAACTGTTTTATAAATTATAACTTTCAGATTTTTTGACAGCAGACTGGATGATAAAAGCTTCTCAACGGAATAACAGGCATTTCCCATATTTATTCTGTGTTTAATTTCCTCTCGAGTATCATTTATATTTGTTACTGTTGCTCCAAAATATTTGAACTTCTCCACCTCTTCAAAAGATAAATTTCCAATTTTTATATTTCCATTTCGTACAATATTCCCGTCACGAGTCATAATCATATACTTAGTTTTTTCGGGATTTACTTCCAAACCTATCTCTTTACTTGCTTCCAGTAAAATTCCCGTGTTTTCCCTAATTATTTGTGGATTTTCTCCTAAAATATTCACGTCATCCGCATAGACAAGCAGCTGATGTAACCCGTTCAATTCCAAACCCTCTCTGTTATCCTGAACTTTCCTAATGGCATACTCTAGAGCAAAGTTAAAAAGTAAAGATGATAGTGCATCTCCTTGCTTTAGCCCAAAGTGAATTGAAACGCATCAGACAGAAACTGACCTATACGGACTCTGCTCTACGTTTCACTGAGACACATTTTAATTAATGGAACTAGTTTCTTGGGAATACCAAATTCAATAAGAATATCATATAAAACTTCTCTCTTAACCGAGTCATATGCCTTTTTGAAATCTATGAATAACTGTGCAATAATAATAATAGTAATAATAATAATAATAATAATAATAATAATAATAGTAATAATAATAATAGTAATAATAATAACAATAATAATAATAATAATAATAATAATAATAATAATAATAATCCTACTTTACAGATATTCTTTCCACAAAAAGGTTTCAGGGATTGAACCCCTTCCCCTTAGTAACAGGTCATCAACTAAATAACTAGCATACTAGCCATACCAACACATAAGACATCATCGTATTCATCATCATACACAATCTCGCTCTCGCGCTTGTGGAATACCCTACCCAGTGACATCAGAGACTGTCGGAATTTAGTAGCGTTCAAAAGCAAGCTTATTAAGCATTTTCTTACTGCGTAGAGTAGGTTTAATTTTTACTTAATGAATAAAAGAAATGCTTCTGTCATCTTAACTTTTACAATAAACTGTGTAGCTTTTATTAATCAATTAATCTTTTAGTACTTTGATTTTTATTGTATTTGTAAATTTAATATTAATTGTAATTATAATTGTAATTGTATTCTTAACATTGTAGTTGTAATCCCCTGGTAGAGGGGAAGAGAAGGCCTGATGGCCTTATCTCTACCAGGTTAAATAAATAAATAAATAAACGAACGAGCGAGCGAGCGAGTGAGAGAGTAAGTATGTAAGTAAATAAGTAAGTAAATAAATAAATGAATAAATAAATATACGAATAAATAGATAAATAAATAACTAAATAAATAAATACATAAATGAATAAATAAAAAAAATAATAAGTAGTTAAATAAATAAATAAACGAACGAGCGAGCTAGTGAGTGAGTAAGTATGTAAGTAAATAAGTAAATGAATAAATAAATAAACGAACGAGCGAGCTAGTGAGTGAGTAAGTATGTAAGTAAATAAGTAAGTAAATAAGTAAATGAATAAATAAATAAATAAACGAACGAGCGAGCTAGTGAGTGAGTAAGTATGTAAGTAAATAAGTAAATGAATAAATAAATACATAAATAAATAAACGAGCGAGCGAGTGAATAAGTATGTAAGTAAATAAGAAAGAAAATAAATAAATGAATAAATACAAATAAATAGATAAATAAATAAATAAATACATAAATGAATAAATAAAAAAATAATAAGTAGTTAAATAAATAAATAAACGAACGAGCGAGCTAGTGAGTGAGTAAGTATGTAAGTAAATAAGTAAATGAATAAATAAATACATAAATAAATAAATAAATAAACGAGCGAGCGAGTGAGTAAGTATGTAAGTAAATAAGTAAGTAAATAAATAAATGAATAAATACATAAACAAATAGATAAATACATAAATAAATAATTAAATAAATAAATAAATAAACGAACGAGCGAGCGAGTGAGTGAGTAAGTATGCAAGTAAATAAGTAAGTGAATAAATAAATGAGTGAGTAAGTAAATAAATAAATAAATATGTAAGTGAGTGAGTGCGTCATTAAGTAAATAGATGAATAAATAAAATAAATAAATAAATTAGTGAGTGAGTAAATAAATAAATAAATAAACAAGTAAATAAATAAATGAGTGAGTGAGTAAATAAATAAATATGTAAGTGAGTGAGTGAGTCAGTAAGTAAATAAATAAATGAGTGAGTAAGTAAATAAATAAGTAAATAAATAAATAAGTAAATAAATAAATGAGTGAGTGAGTAAATAAATAGATAAATAAATAAATAAATATGTGAGTGAGTGAGTCAGTAAGTAAATAAATAAATGAGTAAGTAAATAAATAAATAAGTAGATAAATAAATAAATAAATAAATAAATAAATAAGTACGTAAGTAGGTACGTAGGTAAGTAAATAAATAAATAAACAAATAAGTGGACCTACTGGACTTGGCTCTCAGTAGGAAAGAAAACAATTTCACTGGCGGGGTTCGAACCATATCGATGCACAACATAGACATTAGCTCTCAGCGTCCCGTGCGAGAGGTCGTTGTTCTCTTAAAACGAGCGGTGATCTTTATCCTTTGCGAGGGAAGTTTTGCACCACCCTGACTCAGTAAGTAGGCTTTATGTTCAAATCACGCTAATCGATTAGTTTGTCCCGGTTCTCTCTCGCTCTCTTTTTTTTCCCTCCTACTTTAAGGAGTGCTATTTTCTTGAAAAGATTGAAGTACGCTTTGGATTATCTTTGCTCCCCCCACCCCAGCCATATTCATTTTTATCCTATACAGTCGTATCTCCGAAAGTGGATTTTTCAATTTTGATTGATGAAACATTTTCTTTCTTTTCCAGTTTTTACAAATCCATTCACCGGAGATAAATAAAATAGAATAAAAGTCTTGTATACACGCGAATTCACTGCACCTACCGATTTGGTTGCCGCCGAGGACTGCTTTCGAGGTTTTATATATATAAACGCGGACTGAATTCCCATTTTATTTATTAGCAGTTTTTTATGTATTTTGGGAGGCTTTTGTACAAAACTTGTTTCAACTTCAAAAGACTTTATTCATTTCAAATATTGTAAGTCTTCTCTTTTTGACGTCGAGACACAATGGTTTCATCCGTCCATTAGTTTATGAAAAGGATGTTAACTCGGAAAAATGAAACACAAAGTTTTGCTATTACTGTTGCTTATGAGGTACTTTCATTGTACGAAATAGTTACATTTGTGTTGAAATAAGTTTAGTATATTCCAGACGCAGTTAACATCGTGTACATATTTAGAAGACAAATTGACATACAAATGGCTTTTAAGGGACCCGGAGGTTCATTGCCGCCCTCACATAAGCCCGCCATTGTCCCTATCCTGAGCAAGACCAATCCAGTCTCTACCATCATATCCCACCTCCCTCAAATCCATTTTAATATTATCTTTCCATCTACGTCTCGGCCTCCGTAAAGGTCTTTTTCCCTCCGGCCTCCCAACTAACACTCTATATGCATTTCTGGATTCGCCCATACGTGCTACATGTCCTGCCCATCTCAAACGTCTGGATGTAATGTTCATAATTGCGTAAGGTGAACAATACAATGCGTGCAGTTCTGTGTTATGTAACTTTCTCCAGTGTCCTGTAACTTCATCCCTCTTAGCCCCAAATATTTTCCTAAGCACCTTATTCCCAAACACCCTTAATCTCTGTTCCTCTCTCAAAGTGAGAGTCCAAGTTTCACAACGTTACAGAACAACCAGTAATATAACTGTTTTATAAATTCTAACTTTCAGATTTTTTGACAACAGACTGGATGGTAAAAGCTTCTCAACCGAATAATAACAGGCATTTACCATATTTATTCTGTGTTTAGTTTCCTCCCGAGTATCATTTATATTTGTTACTGTTGCTCCAAGATATGTGAACTTCTCCACCTCTTCAAAAGATAAATTTCCAATTTTCATATTTCCATTTCGTACAATATTCTAGTCACGAGACATAATCATATACTTTGTCTTTTCGGGATTTATTTCCAAACCTATCTTTTTACTTACTTCCAGTTGAGGAAGATTGGTTTATGTAATATATTTATTTATTTATTTATTTATTTGATGGTGTCAATAAAGACACGTCATCACAAGTTCCAGGTCACGTGGACCCTCGCTTTAACAAGAATATTGCTTAGTATAACATGAGTACGTAAATGAAGTGTGACCATTTTCTCCATCAGAAACGGAGACTGGTAAGCTGGACATGTAGGTAAACTATCAGAGTCAATGATTTTAGCAGAAAGTTAACATTACTTGATTGTTCACTGAATGTTGTGTATAATTATGGTTTAATAAGTGGATTAAGGTGTGTTTGTAGTTTCTGAAGATAATTTTTACGTAAGTGCTGCACGTAGTGACTGAATAAAATGATTTCTAGGTCACTGTTATTGTGCGTTAGTAATGTAAAAATCAGCTCTTTGGATGGCATCGAGTTTTTTGTTATGGCGGGGATGGGTTTGAGCCCAAATTTCTGACGCGTAGGACATGTATGATCGTATAAGTGTTGTGTACAGCAATAGTTTGCTTTCGAGGGGAATGAAGCTTTTAAGTAGTCCCCACATCATCGAACACGGTACTAGCGCTGCCATCTCTATCAGCAATAAGAAAATAAAACAGTCGAAAGTGCAAGCGGATTCATTACCTTCAAGTTTTTCTGTGTGTGGTTCATAGATCACTGCTCCAGCCGATAATGTAAGTATTTTGCAGATATTGACCATTTTCCAAAGAAGTTTCAAGTGTTTTCATACTCACGAATCTTGTTCGAGAAAATCTGAATATTATTGACTCTCTGAATAATCATATCTATTAGAAATCTGTTGTATTTATTGACTTGTATAATGTTACTCCATTGCCGTCATGGTCGAACCTTATGTTCAATTTTGAAGTAGTAGTACGTCTTTTTCAGTGTTTCTGTAATAATCGATATACTGTTGTTCGGTTGCTATTTTTGCTTACGTTTATATATAATTCTCGAAATTCATTACCGGTAGTAAGTAGATAAATAAATAAATAAATAAATACATACATAAATAGATAAACAAATAAATAAATAAACAAATATGTAAATACAATAATAAATAAAATAACAGATAAATAAATAAAATAATATATAAAAAATAAAATAACATATAAATAAATAAATAAAATAATAAATAAATACATAAATAAGTAAATAAATATATACGTAAATATATACTTACTTACTAGCTTTAAGGAACCCGGAGGTTCATTGCCGTCCTCACATAAGCCCGCCATGGGTGAAAAAAAAGGGAGTGTTGTAAATTTATGTTTTAAGCCATATGGATTTCGCAGCTGTATGTAATGAGCATATATTTTACTTTATTATCATAAAAGTACAAAGTGAAATGGCAATGAGAATTTTTTTTATAGATGTAGTTATACGATTTCAGAATCACTGATACCGAGAAATAATTTCAAGCTTGCTGTCTGTATTACATCGATTTTTCTTAAATTTTTGGACACATCTTGTCTATATCAGTACCAACGATTCGGTTTATCCTGAAATGTCTCGCGTAAAATATAAGAATAAGGTGAATGTTACTTATGCCCCGCCCACTATAGGAGACGTAGGCCAGTTTTACACTAATCCTAAACATTTAGTATAACTTGTTGCTTGTGTAGGCAGTCTTTTACATTAGATTTGTGAAAATTGGTTTACAGCGCAACATTGGCAGTGATAAAAGTGTGAAACGAGCGTTGAGCGACTCCCGCCGATTTTGGAATAGACACCGACGCACTTGAACAGCCAACATAGAAAACAAAAAATCACACTCAATCGCTTTCACCTTCATCTTGACGGGATAATAAAAGCCTAACCTAACCTAACCTAACCTAACCGCGTCGGTGTCTATTCCAAAATCGGCGGAAGCCCCTCAACGCTCGTTTAACTAATATTCGTTCAGTGGGCGGTGTATACTCTACATTGACCATAGTGGTCGACCTGGTTGGCGAGTTGGTATAGCGCTGGCCTTCTATGCCCAAGGTTGCGGGTTCGATCCCGGGCCAGGTCGAGGGCATTTAAGTGTGCTTAAATGCGACAGGCTCATGTCAGTAGATTTACTGGCATGTGAAAGAACTCCTGAGGGACAAAATTCCGGCACATCCGGCGACGCTGATATAACCACTGCAGTTGCTAGCGTCGTTAAATAAACCATAACATTTGACCATAGTATCAAGCTTGCTGTCTGTATTACATTCATTTTTCTTAAATTGTTGGACCCATCTTGTCTATATCGCAACGATTCAGTTTATCCTGAAATGATTTACATAAAATATGACAATAATTTTACTATTTTTTTTTATTAATTCGTTATTTGAAATAACACAGCAAGTCAGAACACAAACGATTTTCGATATCGCGAGGACTTCACGTTCTGACCACTCTCCCAGTTTCAGTGCTATCTAGTTCGTACAAAACCTCCAACCAGATCTCCAGACAGAGAGCGCAAAGGATAGATGCAATAGATGGAAAAACTAAACAAGTCCTAGCCTGTTCCCCAATTAAGTATAGCCTACATATTTATTGTACGCAATTAGAATGACACACCTTACACGGAACGAGCATCGAGTCGGAAGTAGCCTACATATTTACAGTATACAGGGTGCTCTAAAATTCCCCTTACAAACTTCTAGGACTTGTTAAGGGGACTGAGTAGATAATACAGGGACATCATTTTATTTTTACTTCAATTTTTATTGTACCTGAGTTTTTTTAATGTACTTCACTCCCACCCCTTCTACTAATGAAGTTCAACCGTCCTCCAACGGAGGTAGCCGTAAGGTTATAGTAAACAGTACGTTCCAAAAATATGTTCGCGTTTTCCAGTGACGAAAGAGCTTTCAATATTTCATCATTTTCCATTTGCCTACGTCGGATCCCGGTTTCCCCCACCCGCTTCTATTCGCCTCTCTGTAAATGCTAGTGGCTGGGCTGTCTTAGCTCTTTTCTGCAAACATTAATTTCTGTTAGGAATTGGATGTCTACGTAGTATTATACCCATACAATTGTTTAAAATAACTTAAATAAAAGGGCCTCGTTAAGTAATTAACTGTCACGTGATTTCCTCCCTTTCTACGACCCTGCGACATAACCACTTGGACGGACAGTAGATAGCATGTCTGAGTAATTTTATCTTTTCGGATCGAGCAGAAGTGAAGACTTAATTTACAGTACGTAAGGTCTCTTTTATAGAGTAGGTACAGAAATATTTCAATATGAGTTACTGATACGAAGTACGAACCTGGTAATTGGAATTACGTACACTAGTCTATAGTCCGATAATATGCACATTAGAACTGAAGCCTGTATCGAAATGAACAGCCACAATTTTAAAAAATATTTATTTTGATGTACCGAAGTACATATGATATTTCCATGCAGATATTCTGCTTTCTCAGATGATGAGAGAGAGATGGAACGGAGAAAAATTCTCTCCGGCGCCGGGATTTGAACCCGGGTTTCCAGCTCTCCGTGCTGATGCTTTAACCACTAAGCCACGCCGGATACAATCCCGACACCGTTGAGAATCGTCTCAGATTAAGCTCCAAGAGATGGAGCTTAATCTGAGACGATTCTCAACGGTGTCGGGATTGTATCCGGCGTGGCTTAGTGGTTAAAGCATCAGCACGGAGAGCTGAAAACCCGGGTTCAAATCCCGGCGCCGGAGAGAATTTTTCTCCGTTCCATCTCTTTCTCATCATCTGAGAAAGCAGAATATCTGCATGGAAATATCATATGTACTTCGGTACATCAAAATAAATATGATATGCGTAATAAATCACTTTGTGATTTAAAGACGGCGCCCATACCGTCGGACCCCGGCCAACCAGTCACTCATCTGAGTGCACCTCTACACATGTATGGACTTCGGTCCTGCGTGCATAGACATCTATGACGTAGTGCAGAGGGCGGCCAGTAGAGGGAACCCAAGAGATGGAGCTTAATCTGAGACGATTCTCAACGGTGTCGGGATTGTATCCGGCGTGGCTTAGTGGTTAAAGCATCAGCACGGAGAGCTGAAAACCCGGGTTCAAATCCCGGCGCCGGAGAGAATTTTTCTCCGTTCCATCTCTCTCTCATCATTTAAAAAATATGTTTAAATATCCATGTTATGATTATTTTTCAATTCAACTTCATTCTCTATACTGTAAGCTAATGTGTTGTAAACAGTATATTATACACTGCATAATGAATACGTCCGCATGGACAGCTCAGTTCGTGAGTAAAAACACTCATTGTTAATATTGTACTGTATTTTGATTAAACAAAAACCTAATGAAAATTATCAAACTCAATATCGCGATATTTTCTAGTTCACGTAAATGGATGAACTACTTTTCTTCCCTCCTATACCTAGTAAAGTGATTTGTTTGTATATTACGCCAGCATCATCGAACTCCAGTCGTGGAAGAGGTAGCAAACGGTGTTTCCGGTTCTTAATCGTTGATCCAAAGTTATAGCCAGGTTAATATTAGAAATGTTAGTAAAAATAAAATGATGTCCCTGTATTTTGAATTGGAACCCATGTCCGAAAACGTACCGTTTCCGTGCTACAGCCGTTTGAAAACATGTTTTTAACACGACCACTTTTACAAGTAATTTATTTTATTATGAGGCGTGACCCAGTACATCACTTGTTTTACAATTCAACTCATTAATAACCAAAGAAACAAAATGGAAACTGAATCTTTTGTCTCAAACACTTTCGTTCACAGTTCAAATTAAACTGTTTTTGTCCTTTTCAAATGATGGTTAACATTCAAATCCACTACAAATGCGGTTCGATGTGGCTACCACCAACTTCGTTGCACGCATTGTACCTACGAATGATGTTTTGGTAAACGCGCTCTATCACACCTGGTGCATCTGCAATCTCTCCTGCAGCGACCACATCTCGTGCCACCAGATCTTCTGCTGTCTCTACAGGAGTCTCATAAACCAAGCTCTTCATACGACCCCAGAGGAAAAAGTCCAATGGAGTCAAATCCGGTGATCGTGGAGGTCATGGAGGATCTGACGTAAGCACCCCTCATCATGTAACGCTGCAGGCGGACGAATCGCGAAGCTATTACTTGTTGAGACACGTGACGTACGTTCAGGCAGTGCTTGCTTTCAAACGGCTGTAGCACGGAAACTGTACGTTTCCGGATATGGGTTCCAATTCAAAATATTATCTACTCAGTCCCCTTAACAAGTCCTAGAAGTTTGTAAGGGGAATTTTAGAGCACCCTGTAGTTCTCATACTGACTGTGAATGTTCTTGGTCTTTGCTGCTACACCTCATCCCGATTCAATCGCGATGTTAGAGGACGGTTGAATGGCGTTTTTAGACAACTGCACTATAACTCTGTAGTACTTACTTACTTACTGGCTTTTAAGGAACCAGTAGGTTCATTGCCGCCCTCACATAAGCCCGCCATTGGTCCCTATCCTGAGCAAGATTAATCCAGTCTCTACCATCATATCCTACCTCCCTCAAATCCATTTTAATATTATCTTCCCATCTACGTCTCGGCCTCCCCAAAGGTCTTTTTCCCTCCGGCCTCCCAACTAACACTCTATATGCATTTCTGGATTCGCCCATACGTGCTGCTCGGGAAAAATGGCACAAGTCAAAAATGTTAATTTTACAGGAGCAGGAAAAAAACTGTCTTCACACTGGTTTATGTCGATTTGATTTTCTTCTGCATGAATTATTGTAATGGGAGAAATACTTATGTCTCTTTCCAAGCGAGCAGATGTTCCGTAAGTTGTCAATAAATTATTAACAAATGTTTGTGGAAACTGACTTATGGCACTTTTCCCAAGCACGGCAGAACATTTTTTTATTTTATTGGGTTATTTTACGACGCTGTATCAACATCTAGGTTATTTAGCGTCTGAATGAAATGAAGGTGATAATGCCGGTGAAATGAGTCCGGGGTCCAGCACCGAAAGTTACCCAGCATTTTCTCGTATTGGATTGAGGGAAAACCCCGGAAAAAACCTCAACCAGGTAACTTGCCCCGACCGAGATTCGAACCCGGGCCACCTGGTTTCGCGGCCAGACGCGCTGACCGTTACTCCACAGGTGTGGACCAGAACATTTATGTTGTGGACTTTTATTTATGGACATTTTGGTTGTGGACTTTTATTTACATGGGCTTTTTGAAATGAACATTTGAACCTGGAGGCATGGTGCTTTATACCAGCGATGGGCGTTTGAGTGCATTTTCCCTCCGTGCTCACGGGGCATTCCAAGTGCAGCGCTGTAGTGTGCCAGCAGCTGTAACAGATCTTACAGCTTTTAAATGAGCTACATTTAGGACTTCAGGGAAAAGAAATTCTTAATACACAATTTGCAGATAGAATTACAGCTTTTAAGGAGAAATTGCTGTTATGGATACGTCAAATGCAAAAGGGCGAAATATATCATTTCCCATCCATATCTAAGCGCATAGAATTTTGAACAATGAAAATTTCGAAATGTACGCATGTATTCTATCCGGTCTATTAGAGGAATTTACATCAAGGTTCCACGATTTAGATTGCCTGGAAATGGATATGCGTATTTTTGCTACATGTTCCGATTCCAACTGATTATTGATAACGTCCCGCCTTCATTATAGTGTGAATTGATTGACCTGCGATGTGATCGAGAGATGCGAGCGAAATATGATTCAAGGTCGAGTCTTACGCAGTTTTATGACGGATTCCCAAGAGGACGCTTTCCCAATCTGCATAAGCTGTGTGAGAAAGTTTTGTGTTTATTTGGTTCCACTTATACAGGGACATCATTTTATTTTTACTTGCATTTTAATTGTACCTGCATTTCTGAATGTACTTCACTCTCACCCCTTCACTAATGTCCTTGCTCTCGTCAGACACACAAACTTACGGCTGCTGTTGCATTCGAAGTCTTCAAGCAGTGAAGTAAACTCTGCAGTGTATAGTATGTTTCATAAATATGGTTGCGTTTTCTATAGAATAAAAAACCTATATTAATAATATCGTACTAAAAAATTATATTCAAGAAACGATAAATTCAATTTCAGAGAATATGCTTCAAAATGTTTTTAATAGTATGCGTAATATGCGTAAAGAATTGAAGCCTGCATTGTAATGAACGGCAACCATTTTCAGCAACTTGCTTAAAAATTCAGATTAGCTTATTTTGAATTGAGGTGGCTAGAAGCAAAGGAATGCTAGTGACATTTGTAATAACATGAGTTAAGTGCATCCAGTGTAAGCTAAAGTATCTAAAATTTTAGTGGCAAAGGGATATTTTAATCGCATCACATATTAAAATTTAAATAAAAATTTCACCGATATTACGAAAGCTTAAATATTTAAACCCCATTTTCTCAAAAGAAAGTTAAGTGCACTTACAGCCCTTTACTTATGAACCCTTCAATTTAAGTGCACTCTCTATATTGTATGTTAACATCAATTAATTAATATGCTAAATAAAGTGTACATTACATAACGAACATAGCCGCCTGAAAAGTTGAGTTTTTGAAAAAAAAAAAAATGTTACAACTCTGCTGTACTTTGATAAATTCCGTAAAAGTGGTGATCAAACTGAAAATC
This sequence comes from Periplaneta americana, assembly GCF_040183065.1. NCBI lineage: Eukaryota > Metazoa > Arthropoda > Insecta > Blattodea > Blattidae > Periplaneta > Periplaneta americana. Next base: position 177,151,750 of record NC_091123.1, read on the forward strand.
GTAATATCGTATTTCCCTACAACATAAATGGATGCACTACTTTTCTCTCCTCCTATACCTAGTAAAATGATTTGTTTACATATTGCACTAGTAACATCAAACTCCTGTAATGGAAGGGGACAACAGTGTTTCCGAGTATAGCCAGGTTAATGTTAAAAATGTTGGTAAAAATAAAGTGATGTCCCTGTAGATGTGAACAGTTATTTTCTATTACGAAAATAAACAAATCTCAAACAAGAAATGATGGGCTTTAACGGCAGTTCTTCGCATAGCTTGTGCTAATACAGTTTGTCCAAATCTTGAGAAATTGAGTAATATGAATTAATGTGCAACAGACATGTTTTGTTTTGTGTTTAAGGAAGTGTTTCATTACTTTGTGTTCTTATTTAGTTTGGTAGAATATCATTTTCTTTTGAAACATACAGTACGTACCGCAACTTGAATAAACCGGTTTTCGTGCACTCTATAAGCACATTTCTCTCGTAGTACACCGTGCAAGCACAGAGTGCATAATTCTGCCCAACCCTGTTTTAGACGACGAGAATACGGAACAGGACTTTCTATATACCGGAATCCGCGGCATGACGATAGCTGTATATCCGGGGAGGAGTGTATGTTATAGTTTTTATTTGAATTTACTAAATAGGAGTAACCAGTCCTAGAGTTCGATTGCTGGGAGAGCCAACTCTCGCACCCCACCAAATTTAATGACCCCCTGAAATAACTTTTGTGCGAGATCGTGCATATTTGCTTGTTTTCCGCACAGAACCAATACGCGGTAAGTGTGAAATACCACATTCAGTATTCCCAACCTAACACACATGACAATTTCCCTCTTCTTACCGCTTAAGCGCCACATTCATTTTACTGCTTTAGGCTTTTAACATATTATTTTTAGAGGCGTTCAACATAGTAATAATTATAAATTGGAAACTTACCACTACAATTTCACCTGAATTGCAATGTTAATTATTGTTTTTAAATATTTGCAAAAATTAAGTAAAGTCTACTACTCCACGAAACTTATTGCATTCCTGATACAAGTAACATTAAGGAAGCCGTGAAAAAAATCAACAATATTCCAGATGCCGATGTTATTACTGCAATATGTTATATAAATAATATTGTTAAAATATTAAAATGAAAAATAAATCATTACATAACCTTACCGTTTGTTTTAAGTTGCATTTATAGCCTGGGGGGGGGGGAAGACAGACGTATATCACGGCCTGCTGGAGTATAGTAAACACAGAAAACATTTTATAGCAACAATGTTGAAGAAAGATATTTTGGTTTTCCGAAGTTGCCGTCATTAAACAGAAACCAAGATGGAGATTTCATTGCAACTAATTAGAAATTCGTCTTTCAGGTATGTAATAAACGATCTTCGCACAAAATAATGTACGATACACGAGCGGTATGTTTGTTTTCATGTTCTCGGAAATTAAAAAAGCTCAACTACGTTTCGCTTTTTCAGTATTTTCCTCGACCATGAAAACGTCAATATACCGCTCTTGTAACGCATATTACTATTTCCTGGGTGGAAAATAGTACCTAAAAGTGCTCCGCCTAGATTGTGATTTTTTTCGAGTTTACGATGTGGTGTTACAGTTCGTTATTCAATTGGTGCAACGTGTACACGTAGGTGCACAATATATTACGTTTACAAATGTAACACGCAAGGAATAATGTAAATGCGTTGCGATATCGAGGATTGCAACTGTTGCCCGCTCAATAAGACGAGGCTACTGGCATTGTATGATTTCCTAACCAAGCGGTAACGTTCACTTGGCCATCACTCCTATTATGTACGTATATCTGTGGCGATATTCATCTGCAAAACCAACTGAATCAATGCTAAACTCCGGACGCACTCATCTTTGCTTCTCATATCGAATATCAGTCGTGATCCGCAAAACCGCCGTTTCCATGACCACGTCGTATTTATAATAATCATTTAACGATGTTATATCAACTGCGAGATTATCTAGCATCAGTGAAATTGATAGTAGGCAGGCGGTAGCCTATCTTAGCGAGGAGAGTTCGATGATTCACCATAGATTACCTAACATGCGCTTTACAGTTGGACCTAGGCACGCTTTAGCCTAGGGGTGAGTAAAATGTATGGAACAATGCTTGTAACTTTGTTATTTCTAATTTTATGAAGAAACTATTTATACAAAAGTTGTAGGGTATCAAAGAACGAATATTTTGAACATGGTTTCAAGTACTATATTTTTCATTTATAAAGAGTGTGCCAATGAGTCTATATTTTTAATAGCCATCTACTTATTTCCCCATTTTTGGATTCTTCAGGACTCAGTACGTACACAATCATTTTTTTTTTTTTTGCCATTTATAAACTATTATTTTGTAAACTCTACTGGACTGTACCCGAGCACGAGTATATGCTCATTTCGGGTATCTATTAAGGTGTACCATTTCAAATGTAAATTATGAATAAATTTGAATTTGAATTTTAAAAATTACCTCTTTTCATGACACTGTATATGTACTGAGGTCCACACCTTTGGAGTAACGGTCAGCACGTCTGGCCGCGAAACCAGGTGGCCCGGGTTCGAATCCCGGTCGGGGCAAGTTACCTGGTTGGGGTTTTTTCCGGGGTTTTCCTCAACCCAATACGAGCAAATGCTGGGTAACTTTCGGTGCTGGACCCCGGACTCATTTCACCGGCATTATCACCTTCATATCATTCAGACGCTAAATAACCTAGATGTTGATACAGCGTCGTAAAATAACTAATAAATAAATAAATAAATAAATAAATAAATAAATAAATAAATAAATAAATAAATAAATAAATAAATAAATAAATAAATGTACTGAATAAAGGGAAATTTTAATGCTTCAGTACACCAATTTGAGGAGGCTTTGGATTAAAAAACAACTGCAGTCAAAAGCTAATAGAAACAAGTGAATGAAGCTAATAAAAACAATTAAATAACAATGGTTAAACATTAAACAATTTCAAAGACAGATTTATGCATTGTTTGGTAGTAAATGCTGGTCATTTTGAGCACCTTTTGTAAACTGAAATCAATACATGATACAACACAACAATGCTAATTTTGGTTTCAATGGGGTTTCTTGCTTTAAAATCCATGTATTGCATTATTATTGCAGTTAAATTTCAATGGTGCTTATCCTACAATGTCTTTTTTAAATTATAAATTTAAATAATATTTCATATATTAATTTTGTATGAGGTCTCGCCCACCTCATTGAATACTACACGGCTACTACGAAGTAGCCAATATGTATTATTACTATTTAATACGAGAAAAATTCGTACCGGCACCGGGAATCGAACCCAGGACCTCTCAGCTCTGCGCACTGAGCGCTCTTTCCAACTGAGCTATGCCGGGACACGATCCACGGCACGTCTCAAATGCAGGTAGTAAGGCCGTAAAAGCATTACGAGAGGGGTTCGGCCGGCGCCATGGATCGTGTCCCGGCATAGCTCAGTTGGAAAGAGCGCTCAGCGCGCAGAGCTGAGAGGTCCTGGGTTCGATTCCCGGTGCCGGTACGACTTTTTCTCGTATTAAATAGTAATAATTAATATTGTTATTCAATTGTTTTATTAGCTTTATTCACTTGTTTCTATTAGATTTGACTGCAACTGTTTCATCCAAAGCCTCCCCAAATTGGTGTACTGAAGCATTCAAATTTCCTTTTATTCAGTACACATACATTGTCACCAGAAGAGGTAATTTTTGAAGAATAATAGTTCATAAATGGCAAAAAAAAAAAAAAAAAAAAAAAAATTGTTCGTACTGAGACCTGAAGAATCCAAAAAATGGGAAAATAAGTACATGGCGCCATTAAATGAAAAGCATAGTATTTGAAAACATGTTCAAAATATTCCTTCTTTGATACCCTATAACTTTTGTATAAATAGTTTCTTCATAAAATTAGAAATAAGAAGTTACAAGCATTGTTCCATACTTTTTACTCAACCTGCATATGCGATGATTGTCCAAGCCCGACAAGTGACTCAGGTTGCATTCGTAAATCCGACGCTGAGAGATGGGCCACTCAACCTCAGCTCCTGATAGAGCCAGTTCTCGTAAAGAGTAAATGCATCAGAGGCCACTAGAAATATCTAGAACCATTTATGCTGTTTAAGGAAGTACGCCATCTTCGAAAGTACGGTACGGAAATGATTTTCTCGTTTTAAGGGGTTAAGTACAGCTTACAGCAATAACATTTTGAAAATATTCAACATAGTATGTGTAGAACACTGTCCTTCTGCTATATGAAAAAAATATTTCAAGGTTATAAATAGTAGGCCTACATTATGCAGCGAGCCTATAATGGTAGTAATTAAGACGCGAGTATGTTTATGAAACGAGCACAAGCGAGTTTCATAATTTTCATACGAGCATCTTAATTACCATTATAGGCAAGTTTCATACGACTTTTTATGCTCGACCATATTTCTAACAAGAAATTATTCATAAGTATTCATGTTATTCTTATCTGACTGGGGAGCGGAACTGACCTTGTGCAATATCTCGTAAATTGTGAGATGTGCGCAGACGCGAAAGTATTGATTTTTTCCGAGGAACAGATGTCATTGACCTTGTTATAATCTAGAGATTAAATGAACATTAATCTTGATATAACCTTGAAATTGATTTAGACATTGAAAAACGAGATGACAAATTGAATTTATTTGAATATTATTTACAATTAACGCTAATTATTATAGTAACAGAACATAACCTTCTGCGACAGTATTGGATTTCCAGCCTCCGTGACGTTTCGCTAGTTGTCTTTCGATTGCATATCCGAGAATAATCGATACTTACGCTTTCATATTGCTACAATGGTGTTTTCTGATTGGTGGAACACCTGAACTTTAATGAATAGTTGTACTTTAATGAGGTCCATGAAAGGGCTGCTACCAGGTGTATAATTACTACATTTCGACATGGTCGAGCATAAAAAATATTTACATTTTTGTTTAAAAAATTCAGTTCACTGTGCAGTGATGAAGCGTTTCCCACATCACTAAAAAACTATCCAACATTCTGTGATGAAATTGTTTGTGTATTTATGCATGCCTTATCTAAAATATGATGAAAAATAACTCCTCTATCTTTAATAGATTGTCTGATAAAAATAAATTCATTTAAAAAATTGGTCATATCAGTATTTTCTTCTAACACAAAATAAAAAAAAAATATTATTTATTAAGGAATGTAGTTGAAAGAGCATGATATTGTAAACATGAGTTTCAGCAATAAAATAAAAGAGAGAGAGAGAACATGAAGAAGTTAACAAGTTTATTAGTTATGAGGGAAACGCTTCATCACTGCACAGTGAACTGCCAACATTTTGAATTTTGAAAAAAAAAATATATACATATAAATAATTTTTTAAATCGTAAAAACTTTTTTTTCATATAGCAGAAAGACAATATTTTACATATACCAATTTCCATTATTGTACAAGATACAGTAATGGAGGAAAATAATGTTGAATATTTCCAAAAATTTTACTGCTGTAAGCTGTACCTAACCTCTTAAGAAAATTTATTTTTGAATTGATGATGAAGTCATATTTTGAAAGTATAATAGTACTTTTTGCAACGAGCCTATAATGAAGGTAATTAAGAAGTAAGTGTGGATATTTATGAAACGAGCGCAAGCGAGTTTCATAATTTTCATACGAGCTTCTTAATTACCATTATAGGCGAGTTTCATACGACTTTTTATGCTCGACCATATTTCTAACTTGATATTATTAATTTTATTTGAGCAATGTTCCGTATGTTGTGAGATGTGCGCAGACGCGAAACTATTGATTTCTTCCGAGGAACAGATGTCCACATTGACCTTGCTAGGCCATAAGAACCTACAGAGATAACATTGAAATTAAATTAGACATTGAAAAACGAGATGACAAATTGAATTTATTTGAATATTATTTACAATTAACGTTCATTATTATAGTAACAGAACATAACCTTCTGCCACAGTATTGGATTTCCAGCCTCCGTGACTTTTCGCTAATTCTCTTTCGATTGCATATCCGAGAATAATCGATACTTGCGGTTTTATAACGGTAGAAAGCTAACCTGTCATTGGCTGAACAGTTGTAACCTGAGTCGTCATTGGCTGAAAGACCTGACCTTTAATGAGTAGGTGTACTTTAATGACATGCATTAAAGGCCTGCTACCAGGTGTATAATTACTACATTTCGGCATGATCGAGCATAAAAATAATTACATAATTTTATAATTGATCAGTTATCAGCAATTTTCAAGCACTGACATTTCCATTATAGTTATTAAGTTCAGAAATTCTGTAATTTTGTAATTTTATAAATTTAATTTGTCTTTTCAACTTCAAATTTACTTTTTCATAATCAGGGAAAGGGATTTGGAGTATTATAAAGAATGGTGAAACGTAGTATAGATATTTGTAGCTCAGTGACTGTCAAGCGAGCTGCGTCACAGAGCATGGACGAGTACAGTCCACTTCATACAAACTTACACGCAACGTGCTGTAAACGTATTGCAGAATAAACAAATGTTATAGTTTAATGACATATAGTGGCCTACATGATGTACATAATCTGCATTTCATTTTGAACTACATGTGTTTTTCTTGGCAACGCACAAGACACCAATAAACAACATTACAAATATACATAATTAAATATCAATCTCTGCGTTCTCGCGTGTCAGTGGAAACATTGATGCTGATAGACAGTTGTCTTCTGTATGGAACTCGCCTCTGAATATGTACAGTATGTTTTTCTGTCAGGAGCGTGTTAAATTAAAACCTTTATTTACAATATTATGAAATATGATAATATGTATATAACGTATACTACAGTATTTACAATATATACAATATTTACAACATAGCCTATTACAGTATCATTAAATGTTGATCAAAATGTAGAACCAAACGAAATGGCATTTTCAATTAACGCTACGTTTTGTTGATGAAACAATTATTCCTGCTGTGCCTTGTTGTAATCAATTGTAAATATCATGTTGAATGACGTCATTGGGACACGTCTTTGTTAGTACATCTGAAATCCGACTAAGAATATCGTATCCATCATTTTAATCAAACCCTGTTCATTTTTTCACCAACACGGTTTCCTACTTCACCTTCTACTGCACTCAGTTTATTTACAACAGTCCTCATAATATTTATTTGCTCAACTAGTTCTACTCCTGACTTTTCTAATCGAATAATGGCATCCGGTAAATATAAAAAAAAATTACGTAATATCCACGACTTCTTTCTCGATTGTTCTATCCTTTAGCAGTTCCTGGCGTTTTGAATCGCAGCCGCTTCATCGGGATTGAAAGACTGGACCACTTTCTTCACAGATTGGAGGTGATGTGCGTAATAATTGCAAGCTTCTAACCATGACCCCCAGCGCTTAAGAACTGGAAATGGGGGGAGCGACAATTTAGGGAGTTGTTTCCTGAATTTTGATACTCGATCTGGAGCTTTTACAAATATAGGCTAGTCTTTCAATTTTGTATTGTTAGTTGGTTTCACTTTCGGCATTGTACCTGCACTTCACCACTCTGAACTGCAAACCTGCATGTTGAAGTTCTTATGCGACAACTGTCCCGTTCACCTGCTGTTGACGTGCAGAGAGCTGCGAGTATGTCATGGAGGGGAGGACTTGGTATAAAGGGTTGTAAACAAATGACTGTGTAGATGCCAATACTAACTTTTACTGCTCCAAATTCCGTTCCCTATTCATAATAAATGTGGAGTAACTAATAACCGCAGGTATACAACGAAAGCTGTGAAAAAAGGGTATGCAGTCCAGGGTTAACAAAAGTAATAATAAAAAATTTGAATTGAATTTTGAAAAAAAAAAATATATATATATGTATATTTCGTAAACATATTTTTTATTCATATAGCAGAAGGACAGTGTTTTACAATATCAATTTTCATTATTGTACAAGATACAGTAATGGAGGAAAAAAATGTTGAATATTTCCAAACATTTTACTGCTGTAAGCTGTACCTAACCCCTTAAAGAGTGTCATATTGACATGATTGATTCTACAATATTCAGGAAGAAAGTGCGACTTTGATGGAGAACACTGACGATGATTCACGTCAAACAACTTGGAAATTGACTAACAAACCAACTTAAATTTTCATGGAAAAAGTTAAAAAATTCAGTGTATGGTTACCAAACTTTTTCAGCGAAAACTACAAAAATCAGCGTGTTACCATTTGTGCTTCTTTGCTTGCTGTGAGAAAAAATAGTGCGTTTATATCAACATCAAGAGCAGACAGAAATGGCTGAATCCTAACAAGAAAGCAAACTACTCGAGAAGAAGCTGGTACCCAAGGAATGTAAACATTACTACTGAAATTTATTACCAACTCAGTTGCCTTGAGGCCGCAATTCAAGAAAACTGACCGGGCAGACTTCATCAAGTGATTATGACAATGATAACACCCATCTGCAAGCAGCTAAAATTACAAAGCGGTTATCCAAGAGCTCGGTTGGAAGGTAACTTCTCTTGATCTTGTTTCATCCTATTTTTTATCTTTTCCTCTCTACATCCAACAGTCTCGGAGGAATTGCCTTTAATAACGAAGCTGCTCTGGAAATTTGGCTTCAAGATTTCTTCAACTTCAAACCATCTGATTTCTTCATTCGTGGAATCGAAAAACTGTCGGAACGTTAGCGGTCATTCAAAACAAGCAGTAAAATATATTACTGATTAGTTTATGTAAAACAAATAATTTTGGATTTAATAAAAGTGCTACAATTTTGTGATTCACTATCTATGCTTCAAGAACAGATTAAAATTAGAATATACTTTATATTAAGTTGGTGCATAATTCCGTAGCAATTTTTCATAAGTTTATTAAACATCACATACACATAAGAGAGAATTTAAACATCAACAATGTATTCTCCTTCACTATTTACAAAAGTCTGCCAACGCTGGAGTAGTTTTCCAATTCGACCTCTGTAGAAATCTCGTGGTTTTGAGTTAAAGAAGTCGTCAAGCCATGTTCGGAACGCATTTTAATCAGGAAAAGAAGTTCCTTGAAGGTTGTTCGATAGAGAGCGGAAAAGATGAAAATCTAAGGGCGCAAGATCAGGTGGGTGTGGAATAACTTCCCAACCCAACTCCTGTATAGTGTTTTGTGTCAGGTTAGCAGAGTGCGTACGGCCGTTATCGTGGAGTAGCATCACTTCACGCAGTCTTGTAGGTCGTTTTCCTTGGATTCCGTGTGCAAGACGTCTCAAGTGGTGGCAATAAATATCGGCAGTGATGGTTACACCTCGGGAAAGCAATTCGTAGTACAGCACACCCTCGCAGTTCCACCAGATGTAATAACATTATCTTTTGTGGGTGCGCGCAGGGAGTTGCTTTTTTGTTCGGGCTCAACCATTCCTTTCTTTCCCTTATGTTAGCATAAATACACCATTTCTCGTCACCAGTAACGATATTGGATAGTAATGTTCGATGTTGTTCACGAGCCAATCGATGACGAGCAAGCAAAGATGCACATTTGGCCACCCGCTGATTTATGTGGTTTTGGCTTAGAGCATGCGGTACTACCCACACAGCTGATTTTTTAACCTTGCCCATTGAATGCAAATGTCGCACGATGGTGGAATGGTCACAGTTCATCACATTTGCCGGTTCTCGGGTACACTGACGTGGATCATTGTAGATCAATGTGTTTAAACAGTCTTCATCAAACCCCGAAGGTCTTACTGAACGTGGAGTATCACTAATGTCAAAACGAACCACCTTAAAACGAGTAAACCATTTTCTTGCCGTGCTCTCTCCGATAGTAGGCTATTGTTCCCATACACGGCGCAAATGTAGGTAAAGATGATGACAATAATAATAATAATAATAATAATAATAATAATAATAGTAATAATAATAATAATGATGATGATCATCATAATATAGTCATCGGTGTAGCTCAGTCGGTTAAGGCCCTTGCCTGCGATCCGGAGTTGCGCTCGGGCCCGGTTCGATTCCCGCTTGGGCTGATTACCTGGTTGGGGTTTTTCCGAGGTTTTTCCCAATCGTAAGGCAAATATTAGGTAATCTATGACGAATTCTCGACCTTACCTCACCAAATATCATCCCGCTATCAGCAATCCCATCGACGCTAAATAACGTCGTAGTTGATTAAATAACCAAGTAAAAAGAAATACTTTGTACATTATAAACACGCACGCTCACCGTCTATATTTTCTATAAAACTCATCAGTTTAAGACGCTAGGATTTAAATTATATAAAAAAATATTGTCGAGGTTAACCGCGGATGCAGATTCCGCTGATATGGAGGTATTTACTGTACCGTCTAATAACGTAAGCCAGCTTTGGCGAAACTGTAACTCTCGAGCACATTGTGGCTCGCAATGGTAGCTGTGCATGTCTCTTGCTCTCGCAACCCCCACCCTCTCACTCACTGGAGTCAAACTCCGTTCCATTTGTATTTGTCTCTGACCTGCGAGTGGCGTATCGTCGCAATATCTCTCTCGAAACCATGTACCTCTACAAAAACGAAAGTTTCAAGTAGAATGGGAGGACGCATTTATTTGCTGCCAATATGATGAGAATATTAAATGCATGATTTGTTCACAAGTATTACGAGGAAAACGGTTGTATAACATAAAACGGCATTATACTACATGTTACTAATGAAACATTAAAAGGTTAAGTGTTATTATTATTATTATTATTATGATCCTTTTTTAGCAGATTTATACGAATAATGCCGTTAGGTCTTCAATTTAAATTCACAGATTTACAATGTAATGTTACAATGAAAGCTAGATGTAAGGGCTAGACAAATGTTGAACTTTTCAAATCTTTGCCAACAAAATAAATATCGGAAGCTTCGTTCTTTCGCTTGCTCTGTTGAAGCCATGTTCGCTACAACTTACGTTTGTAAACAATTATTATTTTCAACAATGAAAATAGTGAAAACCAAATTTAGATCACGACTGACAGACAAATACCTTCGTGATTAACTACGATTGGCAGTAAGTGACATAATTCCTGATTTTGAAACTTTGTCGCAGAGACATTCTGAAGACAGTTAATTTTAGATTGTGATGTGTCCTATGTTTTCTTCTTCATTTCTTTCTTCGTTACACGTACTAAACATTAGTTTGTACGATAAAAGAGTACTCTTTCATCGTATGATGACGCAGAATATCTGCATGGTAAAATCATATGTACTTCGGTACATTATAATAATATACATTAGTTTGTAGCCTTGTACTGTATAAAATTATATTTAAGTGCTTGACGTAAGGAAAATGAAAATCCGTTAATAAGTCAGACAGTTGCTTCACTTCCCCTTCGGGTGTCCGCCTCCCTCCATAGGTGCTATGCACGTTGCAGATTACACAGTGGCTCGGAGCACGATTACATTTTCGCCACGACTGACGTAAGCTATTCCTTGGCCATGCAATACAATTACAGAACTTTGACAATGATGTGGAATTCCAAATGACACCTAAAGTAACAGAAAATGATTTCAAGCCTTCCATTTCGATAAAATGAAAGTCAGGGCTAGGTCTACATTCACAGATCTAGAAGTGTACTTTCAATTTTGTAGATATAAAACATTCCGTCTTGAATCGTCTTGGAAAGTTTTACAAGTTAACAGCAGTCGAACTATACTGTTGTACATCATATTAACTCTGTATACGAGAATGCATTAGAACGAGATTGATGAAAGAATTTGCATGGATGCGTTTTTGTTTTTGCTTCGTTAGTCATTAGTTCATTACGTTGGTGGGAACGAAGAGAGAAGGATGGAACATGGTTAGTGGTTTGTATTGATTTCTCGTTCTTGGGCTTTGTTAAGATGCAGGTGTTATTCAGAAGGAAGAAAAGGACTGTATAAACTGTTGAATACTTCACTTTATATTCTGACGTGAACTTATTGAGGAAAATTTTGAATAAGTTCGTTTCAATTCTGTTTAAATTAAAATTTTGGGTGTAAGTAGGCCTATTGTAGTAGTAATATTGACAAATGTATGGGCTATTCCATATGAAATCGATCAGTGAAAAACCTCGCATTTTTATACTCTGATTTTTTTCCCTACTTATACAAGGTAGGCCTACTGAGGGGAGTGCATTTTCAAAAATATACTATCGAAAGTCAAACGGTTTTCGTATTATTGAGCGACAAATTTAGCGCTCAGAACTCTGGAATCATTTACTGCAGAACATTGAGCGGGAGCTCATTTTGAAGCTGACATTTGGTAGGTTATGTTAAGAAGTAATCCTTATTTTTATTGTACACAGAGAGACAGATAATCTGATTTTACTTGCTTTTAGGATTTTTGGCCATTTGTAAAAATGTAAAAAAAAAAAAATCGAGAAAAACCTTGCATTATTAAGAGGGATTCGGCATTGTTTGCTTAGTGGTACGGCAATAAGTTTCGAGGATATTAAATAGATTATTTTTACACGCCTAGACTTCAACGGCGCAGTACCGCACGCACTGGCGACAGCTGAAGATAAGCGAGCGTTGGGCGTCATTTTCTCCTGTGTTTATGAAAATCTGTGATAAAGCTAACCCAGCTATGCGCTACTAGACGAAACATAACGTGTTTGTCTCCTGGCCTTGCTTGTCTGGGCTAAATCCCGCCTCACAGTCAGCTGGTTAGTTCACGCGCGTACTATTTATTTTCTTTATTTGATATTTTCAATACTTTCTTATCAACGTACCATCAGTAAAAAATATGTTTATTTGTACTTTCAATGCGGAGTCTAACTATATATTTTAAAAATATTTTTTCCTAGCCAAAGGCGTCTTAATGAAGAAAAATCTAAATTTCTCCATTTCCACAAAAAGTAAGAAAATCTGTTTACATGTCAATATAAACTTTAACTTCTCAGTATCAAAATAAACCATGATTTTGATCATTGGGTGAAAGGGTTTCGGAGCTACAACAGTTTAAAGTTGCTAATTTTATGAAAATAAGATGAATTTAAATATTTTTAATTTAAACACTATGAAGTTCTGATCCCTCAAACTTTGCACAAAGCATTGTATTACAGTTCTCTACCTACAAAAAAAGTTTCATTGTATTTAAAAATTGTAAGGTCAATTTTCTCTATATTTCGGTCGATTTGAGATGGAATAGCTTGTATAGAGGAGACCTTAATCTTTTCAGGAAGTAGTTTCTTTATCATTGTACACCGCTGTCAATTCTCATTTGTTTTCCTGCCATAACTCGATTCAATATTTCTACATGGCCTTCTCTAAATATCTATTATTGAATATGTATGCGGCGATGTTCGTCCTGAATTTGCTTCAGAAGCAACCTCCAGCGATCTGCGTCGCGTCCAACGATCTACGTTGGCTATCATCGCTGTAAACCGTGCGCATTCATTTTAACTGCTAGCAACAAAGACGTTTTATAGTTTAACTAGTTTAGCTAGCAACTCCAGGCGAAAATCGCCAGTGTGATGTAAACCTGGCGATGATCGTCGTAAACAAACCGCAACTTTACTTATTAGATAACGCTCTTCACTTATTCACTTGCATGTAGATTACACAACGCTTGACAGATGACAGCACGGTACAGTTTAACATATGCAGCATCTAGCGAAGACTTTTTGAACTTCGTGTTGCGTTAAAATGTGACATTTTGTTATGAATTTTACCTAAAACAAAAACGTTTTCATGTCAAAATTTTATGAAGGCAATTCTCCTCTGATTTGGAGTAAATCGCGGATATTTGTTTTTGATTTCGAAGACATTAATCTTTTTCGGAATATGTATTATGTCTTTATTGTATTAAATTTTCCCGTACCTGGTTAACATGTTTCAGCCTGTTATGGGCCATCTTTAGAACTGGTTGGTCCTGGTCTTGGCGCCTTTTGTTTGATTTTCCTGTGGAGGTGTGTTTGTGTAGTGTAATGAGGAGTCAAAGAGTATGTGTTCTGAAATTGAGTTGTGTGTTGAGAATTTCATTTAGATGTGTTTTTGTGTCTGTATATTTTGTATTGTTCTAGTGTATTTAGTTTCTGGCTTTTTGGTTGAATATGTAGAATTTCCATGTCTGTGTTTATGTCTCATCACAAATGCTAACCACATCTACAGAGACATAAACACAGACATGGAAATTCCACATATTCAACCAAAAAGCCAGAAACTAGACACACTAGAACAATACGAAATATATAGACACACAAAAACACACCCAAATGAAATTCTTAATACACAACTCAATTTCAGTACACACACACACTCTTTGACTCCACAGTACACTACATCAGCGATGACCAAAGCGAGTGTCGTGATTACATCGTGTAATCACAGACATTCAAACAAGTACGAGGAGTTTCCTGTACATTGCTGTTTGTTTCATTCACGTACTGAAGGCAAACAGTGGCGGTATCATGTCGCTCTACAAACTCTGTCTCTACAAGCAGTAAGAGGTGGTTTCATAAAGAATGAGGAGGAGAACTTTTTTGTTGTTCTGTCGGACAAAATGTAATATGTTTACTTTGCTCAACTGTTCAATTGGGGGTATAGAGAAACATTAATTGCCACGCTGAATAATGTATTATTATTATTGCTGACCACTAAGTATGTGTTTCTATAATTCTTCTGTACGTGCATGAATATTGATATTTTTAGATCTTCTCCCTAGAAGGATAAAATTATTAGGTTTTATCTCAATTTTAATCTTCTTAATCTTTAGATGAGGGTACCTATTTATTAGTTATTCATTTAATAATAATAATAATAATAATAATAATAATAATAATAGTAATAATAATAATAATAATAATAATAATAATAATAATAATATTGTAGAAAAGCTGATTCAATATTATGTGCCAACGAACTGTTAAACGCCAGGAATTGACATGTCTTAAATCATAGCCAGGAAGAGAAAGATGAGATAAATAAATGTAAGGAAGTCAGCTACCTAATGGGGTTTGAAATATCTCGTGCTCTAAAGCCTTTTAATAGGACAAAATTTCTCAAAAGATTAATGATTAAAATAGCTTAAATAACTTATCTATAAGAAGTTTTTAATTTTGAAAAGCTACGAATTTCTCGACCAAACATCGATAGAAGAATTTAGAAAATTCCTGATTATATTTAAGAGGAAGGTTAAGAAAAGAAGCAAGAAAAATCGTATATTATTCACTGGCTCTTGATGACAGCAGTGACATTACTGATACAGCAAAGCTTGAGATTTTTATCCGCGGGATTGATCAAGATGTTAGTACAGGAACCACCACTGGTTGTAGTTTTCATGCCAAGTACCTTTCCTCCGTCTCCTTACTTTATGGGCTGTCTGTCGCATGTAATCACTGCAGCTCGAGTTTTGGTCACCGCTGCACTACATAAACACACCCCCACAGAAAACACAAACAAAAGGCGCCAAGATCAGCACCAACTAGTTCTGAAGATGGCCCATAACAGGGCGAAACATGTTAACCAGGTACGGTAAAATTTAATACGAGAAAGACACATAATACATATTCTGAAGTGATATAGTGTTAAAAGTTGTGTAATCAAGATGTATATTGTTAAAAATATTGTATGTAGCTAGTATCATTATCATGTAAATTCACTCGTAAATTTAATATGAACAAGCTCGTCAAATAGTTTAAGAAAAAGCACTGTACATGGACAGACGGACGGACGGACGGATGGACAGACAGACAGACAGATATAGCATCTCGTAACGTGTTTTCAGAATCTCTGACAAATTATTGGACATAAGTTAATTATATTTGCAACAAATCTGTATTTATCAGCAGAAATAATGAACAAAAATGTATTTTGCACAGAAATAATGAACAGAAAATTGAGTCTGGAGGTTACTAATATTTTGTGAACATTCCCTTATTCTTTATTAACACGTTGATTTTGTCAGGGATGCTGGAAACCAAAGTTTGACACTTTCTTTGAATATCAGTATCATTTAGCCAGATATCAGACAGTGCTTAAATGAGTCCATGTTTTGTTGTAAGCTTTTTTTTTTTTTTTTGTTCATTTCATTCTTCAGTATAGATCACAGATTTTCAATTTCGTTCATGTCCGGTCTTCTTGCAGGCCATAGGAGAACAGATTGTTGAATATCTTCTGCAGTATATATATTTAAAACACCAGTAGTACCAAAACAGCCAGGAAAAATATACTTAACCATTGGAAAAATATATCAAAAGATGCAAAGAGTCATATTTACAACAATAGAGACTCTGTGAATTATACTGATAGTTGATATGACGAATTATATTATGTTTCCAAGAAAAACGTTTTAGTATAATTTGTGTACGTCTGTAATACATACTTTTCATACATCTTGATTACACAACTTTTAACACTGTATCACTTCGGAATATGTATGATAAGACTTTCTTGTGTTAAATTCTAACTGACCCCTTTTACATGTTTCGACCTATTTATGTGTCATCCTCAGAACTGGTCGTTGTTGGTCTTGGCGCCTCTTGTTCTGTTTCCTGTGAGGGTGCGCTCGTGTGGTATAATGCAGAGTCAAAGAGTGTGTGTTTTGAAGTTGAGTTGTGTATTGAGAATTTCGTTGGGGTGTGTTTTCGTGTGTCTGTATATTTCATATTGTTCTAGTGTGTTTAGTTTCTGGTTTTTTGGTTGGATGTGTAGTAGTTCCACGTCTGTGTTGATGTCTCTGTAGGTGTGGTTAGCATTTGTGATGTGTTATGCATATGTGGAGGTGTTTTGTGATTTTGTTATGGCTGTGATGTGTTCCTTGTAAAGTGTTTGAAATGCTCTGCCTATCTGTCCTATGTAGAAGTTGTTGCAGGTGTTACATTTGAGTTCATTTCAAACACATTACAAAGAACACATCACAGCCATAACAAAATTACAAAACACCTCCACATATGCAGAACACATCAACAATGTCAACCACACCTACAGAGACATCAACACAGACATGGAAATACTGCACATCCAACCAAAAAGCCAGAAACTCAACACACTAGAACAATATGAAATATACAGACACACGAAAACACACCCCAACGATATTCTCAACACACAACTCAATTTCAAAACACATACACTCTTTGACTCTACACTACGAACACACCCTCACAGGAAACAAGAGGCGCCAAAACCAACAACGACCAGTTCTGAAGATGACCCATAAATAGGTCGAGACATGTAAACGAGGTACGTTGAAATTTAACACAAAGTCTTATCATACATATTCCGAAGACATACTTTTTCTTTTTAGTTCGTATAATAATAAAGTCGAAAGAAATCTTCTAATGTTCAGATGTGAATACATTTTATTCCACCCGAGTTCTTTTCCCTAAATTTGTGTTCGATGTCACACCTGAACAGCGCAAGTCAAGGCGAACTATTTCTGTTTTAATATTTGTCATTACACTTTCAATCGTTATTTATAAATATTTAAAATAGTGAGAAAAATGAGAGTGGGATTTCACGCAGTATTTAGCTTTCATCAGATGCTACACCTACGCTCCATTAACGAGCGGTCTTCTCTAACAATGAAACACTGTAGTGATGGGACGGGAGCTAGAACGCGGGGATGGGGTGGAATTGTATTCTACTGCTCGTCGAGAATCAAAGCAATAGCCAGTATTCTATTCTCTTCTTCTGTATGGAACAGATGGTCCATTGTTGTTCAACTTGTCCCCAAATTTTCTATCTCCCTCTGTCATGCAGAAACAACAGCATCACTACATTATTATTCTAGTAGAACAAAACGCATACAAGTCCATATAATTTAGAACAAAACAAAATGCCTCTAGTTCTGGTTTTAGCCATTTCATTAATAACATCTGAATGCGTGTTCAGGAGTGATGAACTCGACCACTAATTTGTTCGTCCGTCGTCCATAGCTGCCTGCCATTAGACCCGAGGATCGCGAATTCGAACTCTGCTGAAAACTTTTAATCCTTGGTATGGTTTTCTTCGGTAGAATTTTTGAATTGGTAATTCAACGACGCTGTATCAATTACTCAATTAAGGTGGGTGCTCCTGTTATGGCCATGTTCCTGATATGGCCACCCCCCTATTGTGAATTAGTTAACCAAAAAATCAGCTAAATTGCAGCAGCATCCAGTGAAAGGGTATCCTGGTATGTCACTTGATCGTTTTCCATCCAGTCAGGTTGCGCAATATGGCGTCAGTTGCCTGTTTTGCGGTTTTCATGTGACCTCTTCTTATTTTTCTTTCGTAAGTCTCCTTTGTTTTATGCATGTTTTTCAAATACTTGTTTCATGAAAACCATAGTACTCCATTCAGTTTTTAATGTTCTGTTGATTGGTGTTGTCGTTGATGGCGTATCTTTTACGAGTTGTTCATAATCAAACGATTTTCGTGGAAGCTTACCTGCTCCTGATATGGCCATATCAAATGCTCCATGGCCATATCAAGTTCATTTCACTTTTATTTTTTCACCTGACAAATTTACATGCCTTATAGCTGGGATTACGTAAAAGTTTTGTATTTTAAGAAAGACAACTTGATTTTTGATGGAAATACCTGTTTTGACTACACTTTTGAATTATAGAAAAGATTATTAAGTGTCATGTTTATTCATTTTACACCAAAATTATTTAATTTTAGCACAACTGCGCTATCAAACTGAAAACAATCACGATTTGTAGAACATGGAACAAGGGTGGCCATATCATGTGCACATGTTCCCGATATGGCCACTAGGTAGACTTTTGGAATTTGGAACTTTCTGGACAATTAAAGTTGTTTTTATGGGGAAAGGAAATTGTTTTAGGAAAGTCCATTAGACTGAGAACGAGTAAGAAAAAGTGGTTTATATTTTTTTTTTCAAAATGGCGGCTAGAAAAATTCTCAAACCTTAGCATGGCCATATCAGGGACACCTACCTTACATCGGATTGGCGATAAACGAGACTCTATTTTTGCGAGAGAATTAGTCGTACTATTACCTCACATTCTTCTTACAGTTGGGATGAAAACCTCGGAAAATGCCCAACCAGGTGATCGTCCCAAGCGGGATTCAAACCCACCACCAAGCGCAACCACGGATCATGAGTTACCCTCGTTACTATAGAGAGACTTTTCATTAAAAAAAAGATACCAAGTTAATATACAGAATGTCCCGAAAATGCTTCGACAAATTTTTCGAGGTAGTTTTACGCACAGAAATAATCAACATATTCATACTATATACAGGCTTCTTCTTCCTTCTTCTTCTTCTTCTTCTTCTTCTTCTTCCTGTCGGCCTCGGTAGCGTAATTGGTATAGCGCTGGCCTTCTATGCTCGAGGTTGCGGGTTCGATCCCGGCCTAGGTCGATGGCATTTAAGTGTCTTTAAATGCGACAGGCTCATGTCAGTAGATTTACTGACATGTAAAAGAACTATATAATTTTAAGAAACTTCAATGCCCTTGGGGAACCTCAAAAATTAAATAAGTTATAGAAACTCCATATTTTTCACATTCGTAAGTTAAGGGGAGTGGGTAGTGATGCCTGTGATATTAAAAAATTTCAGTACAAACGTTTAGTTCAATATTTCTAGGCTTTTAGTATTCAGAGTGGAATAAAAATTTCCAGGCTTATACAATCAATCATTCTGAATTCATTGGTATATAAGACAACTAAATAGTTTCAAATCCAAGTGTAAAAGAAAGGCCCTAACTGATAACCTGTTTTCCCACTTTGATAAGTGTACCTAATTCTTCAGGTGCACATTACTTGTTACATTTTTCACTCATATATCTTGTATATTTTTAAGTTATCAAGTAATGTATATTGTAAATTCTAAAGCAAAATTTAGTTAAATATTTCACTTCTAGTGAAACAGAAAAAATATTGAACTTTGCTTAACATTTTTTTTGCAATTTTTTAATGCATATATATATATTTTTTTTCTCGTGTTATGTGTGTGATATTCTTAAACCCGTAGGTCTACTATGTATAACACAGGCTGCAGAAAGCACTGTAAAAATTTCATATAAACTGATTCAGTAGTTTCAGAAAAAAATGCACTTAAGTTTGAAAAATTTCAACTTATGGAAAACTCCATTAAAAAAAAAAAAGATATATGAATTACATACACCGCCAAATTTAATGAGGCCGTTTGAATGGCTTATCTGCACAAATACCTCCCACAATATTTATATTGTTTTAAACAGGAAGTTTTTACTTTTTTTTAAAACGTAAAATAAATAATCGGATTTTTGACCCCCAATCACTACCTGGTTCCCTTAAGCGAAAATACAGATTTTGCAACTATTACATTTAGAAAACAGATAAATAAACAAATTTCATGTATAGATTCACTCAAACCTATATGACAAAGGAATTTATTTTTTCCCCCAATTTCACATATATAATGAAAGTAAGGATCAACGTAACTGAAATTGTCCAGGGCCCTATGATAATGCCAGAATATTGCTTTGCAATTTGAGTTTTGTGCGTTATTAGAACATGTCACCACCCTGCTTCATTTACGAGCACAATATGCCAAATACATCGCAAACGAAATCAATAATCGACATTTATGTTTCTGCTATGAGTTGATGAATATGTTAATTGGAATATTTTATAAATATTGATAAATAAAGTGATACTATCGAATTCCTATTAAAGCACTGTTTTAAATTGCTTTTTAATTTAATTACGTAGTGAAATTGCAAATTAATGTTCATGTGAATAGGAAGGGTTGTTTGGAATTGAGACGGCGGGCGTGTTCAAAGAGCCGTGTTAATACACACTGCACTTCACGGCTGATTGGGGTGCTGTCGTAATCTGTGTTAAGTAGGCCATGCTGCAGCAGGCTGTCAAGAAAGGATTCTTTGTAACGTTATTTGTCCTGCTTTGACGTTTGGTTTATTAAAATATTTGAATATTTATTATTTTAAATATATTATTTAAAATACTAGTGTATTTATGTTTTAGACAAAAAATTTACCACTTTTCACAAAAAAATATCTGTAGTAATGTCACGAGAGGTCTGAGATCTCCCGATAAATCCACGAGCGAAGCGAGTGGATTTATCTGGGAAATCTCAGACCTCGAGTGACATTTATTAGGACTATTTCGTGAATAAAATACAAATTTAAATAATACTCGTATATCCCTAAAATTCGATCACAAAATGTTAATAATTGTATATTAACGAATACTTAACCTGTTCAGACATTTGAAGTTGAAATACTCGTAGATGAATATCGATTATTGCAATAAAGAAATTCGATGTTATTATTCAGTAATGCCAATTGCGAAAAGCGAAATACAGGTTTAACAATGTTAATTACATGTACTGCACTTTTCTCTTATTATTATAACAAATACATTTTCATTATCTGCTGAAATCATAATTTAATTTAACAGTAACAGTGGGGACAGCTATATACCAATGCTTAGGTATTCACAGCGAGACATGTTGCTATACAGTGAAGTCATCTCTGTATAGACAGGCCTAATTAAAACACGAATTTTATTACGCCATACGAAAGGCAGTTTGATCAAAGACATTATTACTATGCAAGGTCTTTGAGTTTGACATGCGGTGATGTTACATAAACTTGAACGTCTATTAATTGTTTAATTTCAATTTTATAGGTTACGTTAGGCCTACCTGTGGAAGCAGGACCAATGTCAGCTGTGCCTTGTTTCGACCGTTACTTACAATCAGTGCTACACGAAAGCATTTTTTATAACTCGACAAACGCATTCTCGCTATAGCGTGTAACGGAACTAAAGCTGCATCTACACAGTTCAATATTCCAATCGCGTATGCGTGCAATCTGGGAAGAATATTGAAAGAATCAAATTTAAAAGGTACGTTCAATTAAGATGCATAAAGATTTTGTGTCTACATGCTGCGCCGTTTTGAACGTGGTCTTCACTGCGTAAATATATTAATTAATATTAAATATCAATCTTGCATTCATTGCTTTAAAGTTGAAAGAAAAGTTAAACCGTGTAGATGCATCAATTTACGGGGAAACAGTTGGCGACAACGACTAAACAAAAGAAGGACCATGCGATAAATTGATAGCGATAAATCTAGCTGCAGAAATTATCGCAAAGTCTGACTGTGATTGGTTGGAATTCAAAATTTCGTTACACTTCATTGGTCGAAAATGGAATGACGTCATATAAACGAAATAGTCTCAGGAACTAATAGTTTTAGAAGGCTGTGATTTGGCTTGTTTTGTACACTGCCTGCTGGATCACATCCTATGGTTGTTTACGCAGCCATAAGATGCGATCCAGCAGGCAGTGGTTTTGTAATAAAATTAATGCTCCACAAAGCCTGTGCAGCGAATAGGGATTATAAAGAATGGACACTGAGCGAATTTTCCTGTGTTTTGTTTCTCTGTGCGCCAGCGTATAGTTCCACTTTCAAGCGCTAGAGGTTAGTGTAATCGAGCATACGCTAAGATAATAATTGAGTATAGAGTTGAGACACAGGATCCAAACATCGCCTACCTTACTGCATAATCCAGTAACGCTTTGCTTCAAATAAATTCAAGTTAACAGCCTTTCCTTATTTCTCAATGGCAAACTAGTAGTAATACTTACTTACTGGCTTTTAAGGAACCCGGAGGTTCATTGCCGCCCTCACATAAGCCCGCCATCGGTCCCTATCCGGAGCAAAATTAATCCATTCTCTATCATATCCCACCTCCCTCAAACCCATTTTAATATTATCTTCCCATCTACGTCTCGGCCTCCCTAAAGGTCTTTTTCCCTCCGGCCTCCCAACTAACACTCTATATGCATTTCTGGATTCGCCCATACGTGCTACATGCCCTGCCCATCTCAAACGTCTGGATTTAATGTTCCTAATTATGTCAGGTGAAGAATACAATGCGTGCAGTTCTGTGTTGTGTAACTTTCTCCATTCTCCTGTAACTTCATCCCTCTTAGCCCCAAATATATTTCAGATATAATAAATTATATTACAAAATAATATAATATATTATAAAATTATGTATCAAATTCGTTTAATATCTGTATACAATATAATATAGGTATATGGTTTTACTTCTCATAAGAGTTTTGTTTTTCCATTTTCAGTGCTATCAAATCATTACATATTTTAATTGTTGTTGGGGTCAACGTCTCAACTCTCATTATAAAGGAACTCTAGAGTCTAGACATTACAGTTAATGACGAATTTATTATTTTATGGATCCAATTTATTTTGAGTACATAATGTACCTAGATGTATTAATTATATGTGTTATATTTCCGCTGTGTCGACTGCTAGCTGGTGTGATGTCAGCGCCAACTCTAGGGAGAAAGCAGAATCTCACGCTTTAGCTGGCTTGAAGGTCATTGAAATCAGTCCGGATACATCAAAGGTACCGACGCGAAGTGTCCATTCTTTATAATCCCTATTCACTGGCCCGTGTTTCAAGATCTTGCCTATTCTGATTTACTAAAAAAATGTTTGAGAGGAAGAACTCAGAATACTAATGAATCCCTCAATAACGTTGTTTGGTACCGTATCCCAAAAAATGTGTTTGTTAGTATGTTAGTGTTGGAATTTGGTGTACTAGACGCTGTACTCACATTTTAATTGTGGTTACACTGCAACGATCTTACTAATAAACCGTGTATAGTTTTTATACGAGACTTATACAGAGTTGAGACAGAAAACGTTACTAATAAACCATGCATAAGCGATGGATGTATAAACAGGCTGCAACTATGCAATGGGAATTGCTTTGCAGTAGTTATATACACGAAACCCCTTGTTTAAACGTTGTATATAGCGAAAAAATGGCCGCCCCTCTAACAGCTGTTCGTAACGACTGTCATTTTTTGATGATGGTTGCCTTGTAACCACACAAGAACAAACCAAAGAGCACAGAATAATTAGAATAATATTGCTGCAGCTTGTACTCTTTGACCAAAGTATAGTGTGGTAATCGATCAGAGCCAGTTGTACTATCGATACTTAACACGGCACACTAGAGTGCTCTACCGGATGCAATAGACAACCTCAGATATTCTATTACCTTTCGAAATGAAGTAATGACGAAACTATGACGTAGCTGTGTAACAGTTATACTGTTATACACGACGTATGTAGTGGTTATTAGTAAGGAATTTACACACGACTTATAAACGAGCTACTCATTGTATAAGTATAAGACAGTTAAACGTCTGTATATAGAGTTTTTATTAGTAAGACCGTGCAAGAATACAAGTGTTGAAGGATCTAAGTATTCAAACAAGATACAGTAGACTACTCAAAAAACATGGCGAACTTGGACACATTGTGAATGAGGTAGCAGTAACAAACACAACCAAAGAGGCAAGATCCAAGAGAAAGAGGGCAGTATTAGGTGAGCAGGATAGAGAAGATGATGAGTTTAATAATAATTTTTTACAGGACGTTTATTCATTCCTGTTGAATATATTGATAATCAATATTTTTAAACAACAGTTTCTGAGATAATTGGAAATTCATATGGCAATTTTAACATTGATAATTTAGGGCTTTAAATCTCTCCTAAAAGCATCTTCTTACGCTCTATTAATATTTTTATTCTTATTGAAAAATGTTGTTTTCAGGGTCAAGCCAAACTTACTAATTTTAAAAAAGCTATAGGCTGTTAATGACCCATTATCTCAGAACATACTAGGTTTAGAAATGTGATAATTTTACAGGATGTTTATGTATTCCTTCTGAGTGCATCGATTCGTTTTGATGATAAAATATCTAATAGAAAAAAAAGATATGATTTTCTGTTATAAATTTATAATATTAAAAAAAATAACATTTTTAATAACATATTACAGCAAACTCAATCAAAGGAATTCCACATCATCACAGTGTTATCGCAAATGTATGGTAAAAATTTCATGGAGATAGACTTAGTAGTTTCTGAGAAAACGGGTCATTTATGTTGAAAAATGTAGTTTTAAGTAAATCGCGTTTAACGCAAAAATTTCCATAAAACTTATCTATTACAGAAATAGTAATATACGTTACAAGAGCGGTATGTTGACGTTTTCATGGTCGAGGAAAAGATTGAAAAAGCGAAACGTAGTTGAGCTTTTTTAATTTCCGAGAACATGAAAACAAACATACCACTCGTGTATCGTACATTATTTTGTGCGAAGATCGTTTATTACATACCTGAAAGACGAATATCTAATTAGTTGCAATGAAATCTCCATCTTGGTTTCTGTTTAATGACTGCAACTTCGGAAAACCAAAATATCTTTCTTCAACATTGTTGCTATAAAATGTTTTCTGTGTTTACTATACTCCAGCAGGCCGTGATATACGTCTGTCTTTTTTTTCCCCCAGTCTATAAATGCGAACTTAAAACAAACGGTAAGGTTATGTAATGATTTATTTTTCATTTTAATATTTTAACATTATTATTTATATAACATATTGCAGTAATAACATCGGCATCTGGAATCTTGTTGATT
Organism: Periplaneta americana; assembly: GCF_040183065.1. Taxonomy (NCBI): domain Eukaryota; kingdom Metazoa; phylum Arthropoda; class Insecta; order Blattodea; family Blattidae; genus Periplaneta; species Periplaneta americana. The sequence continues at coordinate 177,177,199 of NC_091123.1, forward strand.
TTTTCACGGCTTCCTTAATGTTACTTGTATCAGGAATGCAATAAGTTTCGTGGAGTAGTAGACTTTACTTAATTTTTGCAAATATTTAAAAACAATAATTAACATTGCAATTTAGGTGAAATTGCAGTGGTAAGGTTCCAATTTATAATTATTACTATGTTGAACGTCTCTAAAAATAATATGTTAAAAGCCTAAAGCAGTAAAATGAATGTGGCGCTTAAGCGGTAAGAAGAGGGAAATTGTTGTGTGTGTTAGGTTGGGAATACTGAATGTGGAATTTTAGATTTCCGCGGATTGGTTTTGTGCAGAAACCAAGCAAATACGCACGATCTCGAACAAAAATGTTTTAAAACCCTCCTGGTGGTAAGGTTCACCTTGTGCGTGTATGTATAATATATATATATATAATATACATATAATTATATATATGAAGAGTCCACTACAAGAATGATGGATGTCATTTGGAATACATTTTGTAGGAGAAGCAATTGAAAGTTTGAAATGCTTAGCGCTCAAAGCTGTGATTTTCCGATCATTACTGGACAATGACTATCAGTGTTAATGCCATATAACTCTGTATGTACATTCTATTATGCCTTAAAATATGCATTGACAGTCTTGGTTCATTTTCGACAAGAAAGTGACATCCATCATTCTTGCAGTGGACTCTTCATATAATATGATAGGTCCATACATAGTGTTCCGCCTATATACTGCGACAATGTAGAAACGTTTTACAAAATATTACTGATATAGCAGTAGATTAATAACAATATTAGTACAGAGATAACGTCACAGAAAATATAATAAAACGAATAATCATGCGGCACAACTGTTACAGACGCAAAGATTGATACACTAATTATTAGAGATTATTATTATTGCTAGAAAACTTGATACGGTTCTTGCATTATCGTGATTGTGTTCTCCGTTTATAATAATTACATTTACATCCAATAACATCAGATGTGGAAAAAAAAAAAAAAAAATCACTCCTGTTTGAAAAAAAAAAACACATTTACCTAGAATATTTATATTACATTTTAAAGGAAGTTTTGTAGTTGTACTATGGAGAGGTTAGTTAAACACTGCAAAGTTTTGAAATGATAAACATCTATGATGTTACTACACAGTTCATCACTGTAACAAGAACGAATGTCTAACGCTCGGCTTATACCGTTCGAGGATTTATTGCTCGCAACAAATTTACCCATCATGCATGTGCGCTACCTGTCGGATTATGCTATGAACTACTTGGCGCTCGAGCGAAAACTATTTTTCCTTTTTTCCTCATTTTTGTAGTAATAATCGTATTTGAAATAGATGTCATAATTAAGATGGTTCAGTTTGTAAATCTGAGAAGGTAATACGAATCACTACTGTACAATACTTCGTGATTATACCCTCCACTTCATTAAGTAATACAAATCAAATCAAATCAACTCAACTCAAGTTCCAAGAGAAGGAGAGGGGCGGGGGTACAATACAAAACCACCCCATCTGTCTTGCATCATTCAGAAATACATGCACACGGTCCCTTACTCCCATATTACTTGGTTATTTCGTTATGGGCGTGGTTAATCTAAATTCCATATAATGCACCTTATTGCAGATATGCACATGCGTATTCAAGTTTAACTCTTACCCCCTCCCCTCATTCCAACTTGCCTCAAACAAGTCTCCACCCTTCCCTCCCCCCTCCCTCCCCCACGGAATGATACGCTCCATACTTGGGGTATTTTTGTTCCCCCTCTTTTAGCTTCATATATTTATGTTGTTAATTACTGAAAAGTGCCTGTCTTTTTACATGAAAAGGGACGTTGATTAATGTGCAAGGAGGCAAACACAGAGAAAAACAGATAGAAAAGGGGTTTGGAAGAAGGGGGAGTGGAAATAATAGCAGCTCTCAGCGGGTGGACGCGGAAGAATACAGAATGTCTCGCTGACGTTTTCTCCGCATCCTTATTAATTTTATGGGTTGCTAACACGGTCCTTTTGTCACTGAGTACAGACGTTTGGATAGATATGTTCAATCTAATAGAGGGCGCTCAGAGATTTCCTTTCAGTCTGGATCCTACAGACTTCACAAACATAATATTACAGGCACATTAACGGCCTATGTCTTATATACTTAAGTCTGTAATTAATGACATTTAAACTGCAGTGTCGGCGAGGTTACAGATAGGATTCCAGTTACCAACTCTCCCGTGACTTTGGGAGGAAGTTTTTTTTTTATTTTTCTGGTGATCGGTCGTTTCTAAGTATTTATTTATTTATTTTTATTTTATTGGGTTATTTTATTTATTTATTTTAAATATACATATACATTAGGCCAAGTAGAAATGATTAGGACGAAATTCAAATACAAACTGCTGAGCCATTTATACCGGAACCCACACTTTCTGAAGACGAAATTGCGATAGAAAATCTCAAAAAGTACAAGTCTCCAGGTATTGATCAAATTCCAGCAGAATTAATACAAAAGGGTGGAAGCGCATTATCTAGCGAAATTTATAAACTTGTACTTGCAATTTGGAAAAAGGAAATTGTACCAGAACAATGGAAGGAGTCCATAATCGTACTTATTTTTAACAAGGGGGACAAGACTAACTGTAGTAACTTTCGAGGAATATCACTTTTGTTGACATCGTACAAAATTTTGTCGAATATCCTTTTGAGAAGATTAACTCCATATGTAGATGAAATTATTGGGGATCATCAGTGCGGTTTCAGGCGTAATAGATCGACTATTGATCAGATTTTTTGTATTCGACAGATATTGGAGAAAAAATGGGAGTATAAGGGTACAGTACATCAGTTATTCATAGATTTCAAAAAGGCATATGACTCGGTTAAGAGAGAAGTTTTATATAATATTCCTATTGAATTTGGTATTCCCAAGAAACTAGTTCGATTAATTAAAATGTGTCTTAGTGAAACTTACAGCTGAGTCCATATAGGCCAGTTTCTATCTGATGCTTTTCCAATTCACTGCGGGCTAAAGCAGGGGATGCACTATCATCTTTACTTTTTAACTTCGCTCTAGAATATGCCATTAGGAAAGTTCAGGATAACACAGAGGGTTTGGAATTGAACGGGTTACATCAGCTTCTTGTCTATGCGGATGACGTGAATATGTTAGAAGAAAATCCACAAACGATTAGGGAAAACGCGGAAATTCTAGTTGAAGCAAGTAAAGAGATAGGGTTGGAAGTAAATCCCAAAAAGACTAAGTATATGATTATGTCTCGTGATCAGAATATTGTACGAAATGGAACTATAAAAGTTGGAAATTTATCCTTCGAAGAGGTGGAAAAATTCAAATATCTTGGAACAACAGTAACAAATATAAACGACACTCGGGAGGAAATTAAACGCAGAATAAATATGGGAAATGCATGTTATTATTCGGTTGAGAAGCTTTTGTCATCTAATCTGCTGTCAAGAAATCTGAAAGTTAGAATTTATAAAACAGTTATATTACCACTGTTGTTCTGTATGGTTGTGAAACTTGGACTCTCACTTCGAGAGAGGAACATAGGTTAAGGGTGTTTGAGAATAAGATGCTCAGGAAAATATTTGGGGCTAAGAGGGATGAAGTTACAGGAGAAGGGAGAAAGTTACACAACGCAGAACTGCACGCATTGTATTCTTCACCTGACATAATTAGGAACATTAAATCCCGACGTTTGAGATGGGCATGGCATGTAGTACGTATGGGCGAATCCATAAATGCATATAGAGTGTTAGTTAGGAGGCCGGAAGGAAAATACTTTTTGGGAGGCCGAGACGTAGATGGGAAGATAATATTGAAATGGATCTGAGGGAGGTGGGATATGATGATAGAGACTGCATTAATCTTGCTCGGGATAGGGACCGATGGCGGGCTTATATGAGGGCGGCAATGAACCTCCGGGTTCCTTAAAAGCCAGTAAGTAAGTAAGTCTCAAATAAAAATAGGTGAATATTATTAATATTTGTGCTCTGAAGTTCTAAATCTGAATTTGAAATGTAAATTGCCCCATCACGTACCATTTTCCGGGGAAAGTGAATTGAAATTTTATGTAAAAACTTATTATTTTTCTTTTTAATTTTTCACCGTTACTGATAAAATTACAACAGACTTACTTACTGGCTTTTAAGGAACCCGGAGGTTCATTGCCGCCCTCACATAAGCCCGCCATTGGTCCCTATACTGGGCAAGATTAATCCAGTCTCTACTATCATATCCCACCTCCCTCAAATCCATTTTAATATTATCCTCCCATCTACGTCTCGGCCTCCCCCAAGGTCTTTTTCCCTCCGGCCTCCCAACTAACACTCTATATGCATTTCTGGATTCGCCCATATGTGCCACATGCCCTACTCATCTCAAAGGTCTGGATTTAATGTTCCTAATTATGTCAGGCGAAGAATACAATGCGTGCAGTTCTATGTCGTGTAACTTTCTCCATTCTCCTGTAACTTCATCCCTCTTAGCCCCAAATATTTTCCTAAGTACCTTATTCTCAAACACTCTTAACACCCTTGACTTTGGGAGGAAGTTTATTTTTTATTTTTCTGGTGATCGGTCGTTTCTGAGAACAGAAGTATTATTGTAAGGGGCAGGGCATAGTTGCGCCCCACGATCAGGTAAGATGCACCAGATAAAAAAGTGTCCCTGTTTTGTGGGCATAGTTGCGCCCCGTTCCCATCAGGTAGAGAAAAGAGGCATGGCATAGTTGCGCTCCGATGAAATAGGTAGAGAAAAAGACATTACTGGAAATTTATTTATTACTGTCAGTTACAATTATTTTTACTTTGAAATGTAGTTGGGTTGACCGTTTCAGTTACTTACTGCCTTTTAAGGAACCCGGAGGTTCATTGCCGCCCTCACATAAGCCCGCCATTGGTCTCTATCCTGAGCAAGATTAATCCAGTCTCTATCATCATATCCCACCTCCCTCAAATCCATTTTAATATTATCCTCCCATCTACGTCTCGGCCTCCCCAAAGGTCTTTTTCCCTCCGGCCTCCCAACTAACACTCTATATGCATTTCTGGATTCGCCCATATGTGCCACATGCCCTACCCATCTCAAAGGTCTGGATTTAATGTTCCTAATTATGTCAGGTGAAGAATACAATGCGTGCAGTTCTATGTTGTGTAACTTTCTCCATTCTCCTGTAACTTCATCCCTCTTAGCCCCAAATATTTTCCTAAGCACCTTATTCTCAAACATCCTTAACCTATGTCCCTCTCTCAAAGTGAGAGTCCAAGTTTCACAACCATAAAGAACAACCGGTAATATAACTGTTTTATAAATTCTAACTTTCAGATTTTTTGACAGCAGACTGGATGATAAAAGCTTCTCAACCGAATAATAACAGGCATTTCCCATATTTATTCTGTGTTTAATTTCCTCCCGAATATCATTTATATTTGTTACTGTTGCTCCAAGATATTTGAACTTCTCCACCTCTTCAAAAGATAAATTTCCAATTTTCATATTTCCATTTCGTACAATATTCTGGTCACGAGACATAATCATATACTTTGTCTTTTTGGGATTTACTTCCAAACCTATCTCTTTACTTGCTTCCAGTAAAATTCCCGTGTTTTCCCTAATTGCTCGTGGATTTTCTCCTAACATATTCACGTCATCCGCATAGATAAGCAGCTGATGTAACCCGTTCAATTCCAAGCCCTCTCTGTTATCCTGGACGTTCCTAATGGCATACTCTAGAGCAAAGTTAAAAAGTAAAGGTGATAGTGCATCTCCTTGCTTTAGCCCGCAGTGAATTGGAAACGCATCTGACAGAAACTGACCTATACGGACTCTGCTGTAAGTTTCACTGAGACACATTTTAATTAATCGAACTAGTTTCTTGGGAATACCAAATTCAATAAGAATGTCATATAAAACTTCTCTCTTACCGGGTCATATGCCTTTTTGAAATCTATGAATAACTGACCGTTTCTGTTAAATTTGTTAATTCTTTCATACAATTTGTGAACCACATTCTAAACACGAAAATATGGCCTAATCATCAGCAAATTAATTCTGAATTTCTTACAAAAATTGAGTTATATTCTAGTATTTTCAGATATACAAACGTTTTTCTGTATTACATATTAATTTTTGTAGAGGGAGGCAATCCATTGAAGATCTCTGATCGCTGTGACAGGCGTGAAGTATGTAAACCGCAACTCCAACGAATGAACGCACCAATTTAATTTGCAATCTGTATTACAACATACAAAAGCGAAGATATTATTATACTACGCGTTTGTACAGTGTTCGTTCGTTTTGAAATCCCATTCCTTACAAAGAAAGCAGCGAAATTGAAAGATTCCTCTTAGGAACTATACAATCTAGCTTTTTTAACTGACTGAAAGCGCATTTTCCAAAAACTTTACTCTGTGAAAATCACTGTGATCAGTTGGTAAACGAAAGCGAGTGAAAGGATATGGGGAACTGTGTGTGCAGGAGAGGTCGAAGCCAAAGGTAAACCACAAGCTAAACCCATTTGAGGTACACATTCCACTCCAGCCAGGGGCGGACTGGTGTTTTGCCGACAGAGACCAGTTCATTCTCACAAAGCCTGGTTCACAAACTGGGAACGAGGACGAAGTTTTTTTTTAGCATACTGGGTGTTCATTTCAAAGTACGTCATGACGTCACTGTTATGAGTCGGCGATTTGAAGCGAGTTTCAGCTTTTATGTCGGAGAAGTTGCCTATTAATCAAGGCGTTCAATCTGAACTTGAGAACGTGTACGGTATAACTTGAACGTCGTAGCAACAGATAATAATAATAATAATAATAATAATAATAATAATAATAATGATTTATTTTAGCTGGCAGAGTTAAGGCCGTAAGGCCTTCTCTTCCACACAACCAGCAAAAAGTGTATATACATATGCATGAACTTACAAAGAATTCAACAATTTGATTTAGATGAGAGTTACATGTATACAAGAGTTATTTACGAATTAAATAACAAAATACTATGAACTATTAATTAAACACTGAAATAAACTGGGTAGCAGAATTAAACTAAAATACATAGAATGTTAATATATTTCAAATTATATTAGATAATAGAAAGAGATTATTATGAGACAATTTTGAAAATGCAGCACAATCAGGATGATGTCTAAAGAAAAAAAGCAACAGTGTAGTCAGTAATATTTTAAATCAGTATGATTGGAGTGAAATGCTAATAAGGTTATCTTTTAAGCTGTTCTTAAAGGTGTTTGTTGTCTTGCAGCCCCTAATACTTTGTGACAAGGAATTCCATTGACCCGAGGTGGATATTGTAAAAGATGAGGAATAACAAGATGTTCTATGAAGAGGTATATTTAGCGTGCCACAGATAAGTGATCTGTGATCTGATGGCGGTCTGTAAAGTCTGTGTGCTACCATAACCTCTTTCGAACTGTGTTTTGCGCGGGCAAGTCGTACGCAGGGTATTTGTTATCATCGATTGCGTACGGCAACATTCCACAACACAAATCAAAATGCTCCGTGTCCATGTTGACCGTCCAAGTTAATGTCAACAAATACAGTACGTAAGTAATCGTCTTAACCCTCTCCACATATCCCGGCAGTAAGAAAAAAAACTCACTTCAGTACGTGTTTCCAAACAGTTCACATTCTTGCCACTACTGGTGTTACCGTACGTATCAGTAAGTAATGTTAAGAATAAACGCCGTACTCGATAGGCAACTTCTCTCGCATTTAGGTAATACGCCTCTGCGGAAGTGTAGGAAGATTGAATTCTCTAGGCTCATCGGCTAGCCACATGACGGCATACAGCGAGCCATGACACACTTTGAACTGAATACCCAGTAGACTAAATATATTTTAATGTTGAGCGTTCACAATTAACGAGAGGCTTGCCGGAGCCCGGAAATGGGAACGTGAGAGTTGGCCAAGTTTTATCTTTGCCGTTCTCGTTTCCGATCACAGCCTATTAGATTCGTTCTGTTGTTCTATGTTCTAGCTCTACTCTGAATGAATTACATGCTCTAACCAATGATATTCTATCACAGATGGCTTTATGGTTTGAATCTCATGGTTTCTTGCTTAATCAAGAAAAGACTATCAACATAACTTTTACTCTAAATCATTTAATAAAAAAAGGACAACATACAAAACTATACCAAATTTCTAGGACTTTTTATAGACTCCAGTTTAACATGGGAAAAACATATCAAATATATATGCACAAAATTATCAAGAGTTACATATTTATTAAAGAAATTAGTGACTTGCGTTTCTCAAAATTATTTAAGATATGCCTACTTTTCGTTCTTTCAGTCGATAATTAGGTATGCCTTAATTTTCTGGGGAAATGATAGCAAAATTGGGAGTGTCTTGATTTTGCAAAAGAAAGCCATTAGAATTCTATGTCAATCAAACTATCTTGAACATTGTCGACCTCTTTTCAAACAATCACAGATATTAACTGTCATAAATTCATATATATATATACGATCTAGTCCTTTACACTCGACAAAATATAAACAATTACTCATTAATAGCCAATACACATGATCATGAAATTATAAATAGTGAACAAATTAATGTTCCATACTTTAGATTACATAAAACTAGTACAAATTTTTCTGTCATGGGGATGAAATTATATAATAAGCTTCCCAGTCAATATTATAAGTTACCAACCAATAGTTTCAAAACTAGATTTTATAATTGGCTTTTAATTAACCCTTTCTACTCTGTAGATGAGTTTCTTCACATAAATTCATACGAAATTGTTTTTAATAAATAAAGTTATTTACACTAGTTATAATTATTACGTAAGAGTGAAGTGTTTTCATTAATTTTAGAGTTTCAAAATGTTTTGTGTTTTCATTCTAATTACTGTTTTCAATTATATGTGTATTTTCAAATGTATGTTTTTTTTTGTGACGAAGTCTATCACTATATGTTTAATGGCTTAATAAATTGAATTGAATTGAGTTGAATTATCATGAAACTATTTGGTCGTCGTATATTTTGTAGCAAGGAGGCCGTGACATAATTTTCTTCTTCATGCATCGTTTCTAACTAACTGAAATTCAGCAGAATCACTTCCAATATATGCTACGTGTATATGTGTCCAGATTACCATGTGAATTGATTTCTTAAATATTCCGCGTCATACATTACATGTAGCCTACATATTTCGTACATTTTTAAGTTGGTTAACATGTGTTTATGTTGGCTGGTTTGTACTCATGAGAGAATGCCATTATTCACAAATAACATCAGAATGTACAGTATCGACTTTACATATTATTGACATATATCGATATGCATAGCCGTTTCCTTTCTCGGTTTATTCTGAATCAAAAAATCTTCTCGTTCACGTCCCCCGCTTTCCGTTCTCGTTCTGGTTTTCGTTCCCGACTTATTGTGGACCAGCCTTCATTTTGGCAAAAATCGTTCCCAGCTGTGAAAATGGGTCGCACCACTGTAGTTGCAGTGCATAGAAGAGTGGAATAATTTGCGAGTAAAGACATTCTGTACCCAAAAATAGACTATATTAATGAGAAAGTTTTATAATATGAAGGTAGATTGGGAGAAACTTGGAATATATAGGCCTACGTCAGAGCCTTCTTCACTTACAAGCCGAAGCCATACGTCGGCAACACTGTAATTAACTGTCAACCGGAGGCCCACTATCCAGAACACGTGTTTGTGCTAATGCCGATTTTCAGTGTAAATTGCAACAACAAATTCCACAATTTGGGACATCTGGCCGAAATCTACGGCTGACCACTAGGATCCAGAATACAAAGCAGAGGTTAAATGAAAAATACAATATGACTGCGGAGAGAATACGGAACAATGATAAATTTAAAAATAAAGTACAATTTGATTTCGGAGAAACATGAGATGAAAATACATTGAAGAGTAATGAGACGAAGTGAAAAAAGAATTACATAGTATTATACAAGTGATTGTGTAAAATGGATAATGAATCTCTCAATACCATTAGACAAATTTTGTTAATGTCCTCATTAGAAAATTTAAGGGAAAGGAGAATGGTTTTGGTTAACTTAGATGAAGTTCCCCTAGCACCAAAAAGAAGTCCTTTCACTTCCCATGTATTAATATTCATTTTGTATCTCTCACTGAAGTGAGGAATACATGGGTTGTAAATAGACTTCTTTTCATCGTTAACGTCATTGGCTTGTTGATCATCCTTCTCAAAACGGACAGTGGGGTCAAGAATGAGGCTTCTTTGATTCCGGCGATCGATGGCTATAATGTCTGCTCTTCTCGTTGACCCATTCTCAGCCAAGCAGTGCACTTCTTCGTAAACCTCCCACTTTGCCTTCCGAAGAGTGGTTGCGATGGAGCTTCTCACTTTATGGTGGCGATTGTTCCTCAGTAGTTCTCCTTTAGGGCAACAACTCAAAACATGCGCAAGGGTTTCTACTTCGCTGCATCCTGGATGACGACAGTTTTGATCTTGAAAGGAACGACCTGGCACCGATCGTACTGCTGCGATGTTTGTGGACATCTTTATGGCATTGGTCCACTCTGAGGATGATATCCCTCTTCCATTACTAATCCAAGAGTTGTTTTTGTGTGTCGATGGAATTATGTTCGCGGTCATTCCAAACGTTAATTGTTGATGTATTATAAACTAAGTGCGTGTTGGCGATAAAAACAAGACAATAAATGACAATATGGCTGCAGTCGTTAGAATGTTTACGGTTATTATTAATGACAAAGTGATTGACAATTCTTCTAAATATTAAATATTGTATAAACTACATTTTTATAGTCTTACTTGTGGTTTGTGGTGTATCAGAATTCTGGCCAAATTGTTGGGTCTCGCCTGCTATATCAATAAAGTTACGCCGTTGATTTTCAAGTTCATTGTAACAGCTGTTTTGTGATCCCATAAATGTTACAGTTTTGTTGAAGGTTCGGAATGCCTGCTATACGTCAGAACTACCTATAATTTGCAGTGGCGTAGCGTCAATGTAAGCTAAAAAGCTTAGCTTCCCCAGTTAATAATAATTTCATAATAAACCTGCAGTTTATGAAGAACATTATTTATTAGTTTTAATAGAATTTATATTTACGCATTAAATATTGTGATGCGGCAGCTCAGGATGATTTGTGATGCAGCAGTAAACAAGAAGCCTGCACTCACCAGCTTCCAAGCAGACCGGTTTCTTCTGTGTAATCCACCCCGCAGATTTTCCATCCCTTCCTAAGCTACCCTAGTCGCAAGGCTCGCAAAGAAGCTAGCTTTAACATTTAAAATAAGTAGTTTCCGCGTTATCCCTTTTCGTCTAGTTGTGTTCAGTTGAAGTGTTAGTGTGCATTGTGGCTGATATAATAAATAATGAGCGAAATAAGTTCCTGATACTAATTTATACTTGAATTTTTTTAGGACAATTGTATTATCAAAACTGACTTACGAACAAAAGTGTGATTTAAAAAACAAATGACCGACTCCCTTGCTGTCAATGAAGGACACAACCAAAAGACAGACGCATACTTACGTAATGATACTAATACTGTGATTTCTCTAAGTATGACAGGGAGTGAGCTAATGTTATACGTACACTTGTCTATTTGTTAGAGATATGTGTAAACCGTGAAATCATATTTTACTACGTATCATTTGAGGTCATGCCTTAGTGGTGTTACTTACGATGTTCCAACCAATCTTCGACTGCTGACTTGAAATTGACTACTATTTATTTTAAGACTGTATTTTTGTAATACGTTTTCTCATATTGCCTGAAAGACAACTTGAGTTAGCTTCCCCTGCTTAAAATTTCATGCTACGCCACTGATAATTTGTAGGTGCATACACTCAATTTGTTGGTTTTCAAGGTTTGTTTATTAATATTATTTCTTTTGCAATAAATTAGTTAGGCCTATAAACATGTTTGTTTTCACTTCGTATTTACAGGATTTAAAGTTCGCTGAGTTTACGCTAATTGGCATATACTTAATAGATAATGATGTGTTTTGTTACGTATTATGTTGAAGGTATGTTTCTTCATTTTTTCATAGATCTTTGTACTTGGCCTAACTGTATTTACATCCACATACTTTATTATAATATGTCAATAGTATCCTCTGTTTACATTTTTATTTTATTTGCATAATTTACGTTCTTAGCTTGTTTTCTGTAGTTATATTTATTTAAAATTATACCGTATTTTAAAAAGTTTATAACAAATAATTTAGGATAACAGTATTGTTATGGTGACTACTGGCCAGGTTGAAGCTAAAACTGGCTTCCTGGGCATCTGGAATATTTATAGAAAAGCACGACAAATAATCACATAGAATTAAAATGTAGTCTGTATGATATCCTAGACCTTTCAAGTCAGAGGTGAAACAACATAAAACGGCAAAACATTGTCAATTTACTAGCCACATAATGGTTAATTGATTGCAATAGGGTATTGCGAAAGTACGTCGTTATTTTATTTATTTCTGCTACAAGTAACATTTCTTTAAGTATTTATTTATTTTCCCTAGTACCATCAATAAAAAACACGTATGCTTTTAATTTTTTTTAAAGTTATAAGTGGCTGTATGTAAGTACTTATGCAGTATTCTGAAACTCAAATAAAACACCATTTCGCGTTCCGTAATAAATTACGTACATCAATACACTGAATCTTGATCATATGCACTTAGTTTTTTTTATCAATTAATGTCGAAAATGTACATGTGACAACGAAATCAAAGCACTAAAACGTCAAACGTCATGCCTTTATTTCGCCTCCGCCCGCCTCCGCTCAGCGTTGCCAAACCTACCCATGTTCCGGCTTGTACCTGAAGATGGCTCTGCCTACGTACCTTGCGAACGGAGCTTTTCTCATCTTAGCCAAAATAAATAAATAAATAAATAAATAAATAAATAAATAAATAAATAAATAAATAAAAATACTAGTGGAAACGCTAATAATGTTCCACTTTGATTATTGTGATTTTCTACTGACTGACCTCAATGTCAACCAGTCGCAAAGATTACAACGTGTTCATAATTCTTGTGTTCGCTTCGTCTGCGATGTCCGTCGCGCTGACCACATTACCCCATCCTTCCAAACTCTAAACTGGCTACGGCTTAACGAACGTAGAAATTTTCATTCTCTTGCTCTCCTTTTCCAAGCCCTTCACACCTCTACAACTACCTACCTTGCCTCCCGTTTCAGTTACCTTTCATCATATCATAATCTCTTCACACGCACGCAAAATAGCCGCATACTAGCCATACCAACACATAAGACATCATCGTATTCATCATCATACACAATCTCGCTCTCGCGCTTGTGGAATACCCTACCCAGTGACATCAGAGACTGTCGGAATTTAGTAGCATTGAAAAGCAAACTTATTAAGCATTTTCTTACTGCGTAGGTTAGGTTTAATTTTTACTTAATCAATAAAAGAAATGCTTTTCTCTTCTTAATTTCTACAATAAACTGTCTAGCTTTTATTAATCAGTTAATCTTTTAGTACTTTGATTTTTTTATGTATTTGTAAATTTAACAATTATTGTAATTGTATTCTTAATATTGTAGTTGTAATCCCCTGGAAGAGGGGAAGAGAAGGCCTGATGACATTATCTCTACCAGGTTAAATAAATAAATAAATAAATACATAAATAAAACATAAATAAATACATAAATAAATAAATAAAAAATACATAAATACATAAATAAAAAAATAACTAAATAAATACATAAATAAATAAATAAATACATAAATAAAAAATAAGTAAATAAATAAAAAAAATAAATAAACAAATAAAAATAAATAAATAAAATAAATAAATACATAAATAAAAAATAAATACATAATTAAATAGATAAATAAATAAAAAATAAATAAATAAAGACATGAATAAAAAATAAATAAAAATAAATAAATACATAAATAAATAAAAAATAAATACATAAATAAATAAAAATAAATAAATAAATACATAAATAAATAAACAAATAAAAAATAAATAAAATAAATAAACACATAAATAATAAATAAAAACATAAATAAGTAAATAAATAATAAATAAATAAATAAATAAATAAAAATAAATAAAGACATAAATAAAAAATAAATAAAAATAAATAAATAAATACATAAATAAAAAGTAAATACATAAATAAAAAATAAATAAATAAAACTGCGAATAGTTTATTTTGGATCGCTCAATACTCTTTCTGAATAAAGTATATGCTCGCGCACTGGATGCTAAAGTCAAGGAGAAATTAATATCAATATTGGTGAAGCTATTGATTCGCAATTCACACACGAGAGAAAAAGTGTACCTGTATTAATGCAGAAAGCGACACATTTGAAAATCTGCTGTAAGGTAAGCATCATCTTCGACAACATCAACACTAGGTAGGCCTACGCAATGAGCCCTGACTAACACTCTCTAAAAATAAGTTAAGAGTTATGAAACGTGGTAATTTTTATGGATTAAAATAGCCGTAGTTCTTTAACAGTTCGAAATCGGACTCATGATCACATTATGAACTTACTAACTCAGCACGTTTTCAAGAATTTTATGTATGTATATATGTATAAATTACGGGAAAACGGCTGAACGGATTTTAATGAATGACCCCTCATATTGAAGATTGAAACCCAAAGTTTTTCAGAAAGATAGTAGTTTTTAGTGAATATTAATTTTCTTACATTATATTCCTATTTTCCAAAATCCATTTTCGTCAGTTTTGAGAAATAATGGCTTTTCAGAATGAAACAAAACACAAACTCACTACAATTAACAATAAGCTATTACACGAAGGCCATGACCTGAAGGATTGCTGACATATTTAGAGTTGAAATTCAATTGGTTATTAAAAACTTCAAGATTTATTCAAAATAATTTACAGGTCTGATTCTGTGGTGTGCAATTTTCTGAGTACAGCTGTGTATTGGATATTAAAATCTACAAAACTTGAGATGGTTTGTTGACATTATTACCATTAGAAATGAAATATTATTATAGTTAATGCAATTATGTGACTATTTTTCATTAATTTTACATATTAATGCTATATTGATATGAAAGTGAAACGTTTTGGGGTTATATAAGTAGATGTAGAGAATATCTTAAATTGGATCTGCATTTCTATAATTTATTGAGTGGCGGCTATTATAGATATGTAAATAAAACTACAAAACTTACGTAAGATAATAATATTATTAAAAATTAAATATTTTTACAGTTATTAATCTAGTGGGGTTCGCTCTTTTTCATATACTTAATGGCGGTGTAGTGTAGATATTGATATGTGTCATTGTCTTCAGTATTGGCTCGAGAGAGCGCAAAAATTACAGTTCCTAAGGAAAGACCAAAAGGTATGACTTACTGATAAAATAAGAGGCCTACAAAATTTTGTAGTCTCCCGATCATTTCAGCACTATCTGTTGGCAGAATAAAGTGATTTTATCCTCTACATTTCAAGCTCTACATGCAGCAGCTAAATCAAGATGTTAAGACTATTGTTCGAAAGCATAGAAAACCTGACTTTTTTTTAACTTTCACCTACAATCCACAATGACCTGAAATAGCCATTGCTTTTCTCCCACATGAAAAACCCACTGATCGTCCTGACATTGTTACTTGCGTTTTCGCGTTGAAACTCAAAAACTGAAGGTGGACAGGTTCAAGAAAAAGTATTTGGCATAAAAAAACATTCAGAGGGAGTATGTTTCATTATTATGGAAGCAAATAACTTTCAAAATGTCTGGTATTCTTCATTGAAAATAAGTCTGAAAAATTTTTATTTGAACGTCGAACTTAGTTTGCAGCATTTGTTGCACAAGCCATTAGTACAGGGACATCATTTTATTTTTACTTCAATTTTTATTGTACCTGAGTTTTTGAATGTACTTCACTCCCAACCCTTCAACCGTCTTCCACACAGATCCAAGACCGCATAGGTATACAGTCATAGTAGACACAGTACGTTCCAAAAATATGTTCGCATTTTCCAGTGACGAAAGAGTTTTCAATATTGAATCATTTTCGCATAGGTACTGTCGTCCATTTGCCTACGTCGTATCCCGGTTTCCCCCATCAGCTTTTATTCGCCAGCTAGTGGCTGGGCTGTCTTAGCTCTTTTCTGAGAACATTAATTTCTGTTAGGAATTGGACGTCTACGTAATATTATACAACTGTTTAAAATAACTTAAATAAAAGGGCCTCGTTAAGTAATTAACTGTCACGTGAGTTCCCTCCTTTCTACGACCCTACGACAGAACCACTTGGACGGACAGTAGATAGTATGTCTGAGTAATTTTATCTTTTCGGATCGGTCAGAAGTGAAGATTGAATTTACAGTAAGCAAGGTACTCTTTTATAGAGTAGGTACAGAATTATTTCAACATGAGTTACTAGTACGAAGAACTGGTAATTGGAATGAAGTACAATATGCTATAGTCTGATAATATGCACATTAGAACTGAAGCCTGTATCGAAATGTGTTTAATATCCATATTATGATTATTTTTCAATTTAACTTCATTCTCTACATTGTACGCTAATGTGTTGTAGACAGTATGCATAATGAATACGTCCACATGGACAGCTCGGTTCGTGAGTAAAAACACTCATTGTTAATACTGTACTGAATTTTGATTAAAGAAAAACCTAATGAAAATGATGAAACTCAAAAGCGCAATATTTCCTAGTTTACGTAAATGGATGAACTACTTTTCTTCCCTCCTATACCTAGTAAAGTGATTTGTTTGTATATTACGCCAGTATCATCGAACTCCAGTCGTGGAAGGGGATAGCAAACAGCTTTGATCCAGAGGTATAGTCAAGTTAATATTAAAAATGTTAGTAAAAATAAAATGATGTCCCTGTATGTATATACAGAGTGTTCCGCTTATAAGTATAACAAAAGAAATAGCTATAACTTCTGAATTAATACAAGTATATAGTTGAAACCAACTGCTACAAAGAATGAAAACTGGGAATTTTTGTTACCTTATGTTCCATAAACCTCAACATGGCTTCCATTGGTGGCACGGGAAATATCCAACCGGTATTCAACCTCGACCCAAGTGTTATGAAGCATCTGTGGTGTAACATTGTTGACAGCAGCATAAATTCTTTCTTGTAAGTCTGCCAAATCACGTACTGGCGTCCTGTAGACCTGGTCCTTAACAAACCCCCACAGGAAAAAATCAGGTGGTGTTAGATCTGGTGATCTGGCAGGCCATGTGATGTACGGTGATCCTCTTCCGATCCATCTTGCAGGGAATTGTTCGTCTAAGAATGTGCGAACCATGTTGGCAAAGTGTGGTGGAGCCCCATCTTGCTGGAAAATTGCTCCATCTGGGAGTTGTGGCACAGCATACAGTTGCAACATATCCAGGTACGTGTTTGCAGTGACTGTCTTTTCAGCAAAGAAATAGGGACCAATGATTCTGTCACGCATGATCCCACACCAAACATTCCATTTAGGGGAATCCCGTTGGTGTTCAATTACGACACTTGGATTTTCCGACCCCCAGATGCGACAATTGTGTCGGTTTACTTTTCCACTGACGTGGAAGGTTGCCTCATCTGAGAAACAGACTCGAGTTAGAAATGTGTCGTCATCGTCCACTTTATCCAACATTGTTTCTGCAAAGCGTTTTCGTTCCAGTTTATCATTCGGCGTAATCATCTGATGAAGTTGCAGCTTGTACGCTCGCAAACGCAATCTTTTATGGAGCACTGTATGCACTGTTGTTGGTGGGATGTTCAACTGCACACTAGCCTGTCGAATGGATTTCCGCGGGCTTCTCTGAAATGCCTCGCGAATGCGTTCGACATTTTCGTCAGACACTTTACGCTTGGAATGTTTACCTGCATTAGACAACAAACTTCCTGTTTCTCTGAGCTGCCTATCCCATTTCATTATTGAGACGTACGTCGGTACAGCTTCCCTCGGTCTAAGATTGTACTGACGGCGAAACAAGCGCTGTACACGAATTATGGATCTATGTTCTGCTAATGACAGCACACAAAAGGCTTTCTGCTGTGGCGTCCACATGCTGACTGACTAAAGATACGATACGAATTCTCTTATTTAATGATCTGCGCATGCGTGAGTCTTCTAAAAATAAGTAACAACAATGGATTAAAACTTCCCAATTTCCTCTTTACAATGGTACCAATCTTAACCCATTTGCATGCATTGTTATGAAATTATAACTATTTCTTTTATTATACTTATAAGCGGAACACGGTGTATATATATATATATATATATATATATATATATATATATATATATATATAAATCTTAACAGAAAAAATAATAATTATAAATTTTTTAACAACTCAAACAAAGTCATGGCTTCTCTTCGTGAATCACCCTGTATAAACCAGTTAAGTTGAAATTAGTCGAACAAAATCGTTTAGACAAGAATAATACAGAAGTATTTAAGAAGAAATCTGTATCACACCGTCATAAACAAAGGGGGCTCAGAGGTGTCGAAGCGGATGCTTTTGAAACCGCTATCGTTGAACACCCTGTAACCAGAAGACTGGACCAACTCGGACTTAAAATGAGCGAGTTCCACTTCTGTGAATGAGTTTGAGCGAGATTATGCTTTGTTTAGGGCAACTCGGTCCGGCGCTGCAGGCTCCATCTGTGCGGAGCAAGCAGGAAACTGATGCCTCATTGTTGCGACACAAGCCACGAGCACGCCACCTGATTGGAGGGAGTTTAAAGCCCGAATAACCGCACAATGGTCTGAAGCTGCTACCAGAGTAATTACATTTGCACCTCTGCCACAATGGCTTTCGCCCCTGAGTGTTATTTCTGCAAATTGACTGGATGTTGTGATATAGTTCTTCTAACACAGAACAACTGCATTCAAAGCGTTTCTCAAAAGCGGAAACCTCTAGCTCGGTTTCGGTCTTCACAATGCCAGTCCGAATTTGTTTCCATGGTTACTAAAAGCAATACTGAGAAAGTTTTAAGATTTTTTCGTAGGAATTTTCGTGATCTTTTTTATTTAATTTGTTCAATAATTTAAGGGAAATTCTAAAGTAAGAACAATGTTAATATGATATAAATTTAATTGTATCTTTCCGCATTTGTACAGATTGCTAATTTTGTAATGGTAAAGATCCATAGGGACGAACTATGATAGCAGATCTGAGGCTGATGTGTGCTGATTGAACAAATGTCACAAGGATCTTCCTCTCGCCTCAGAACACACGAGAGACAGAAGTCACTTGACAAATGGGAAACATTACTAATTGTAAAACTGAAGTAATTGCTAAGGAGCGGATTCCTATGTAATTAAATATTATTTTTGTGTGTGATAAAACACAATTAACAAATCAAGATTTTCAGGTATAACTCCCTGTAAAGTTGATTTGAATAATTTCGAGGGAAAAATTGTTCCGGAGCCGGGTATCGAACCCGGGACCTTTGGTTTAACGTACCAACGCTCTACCACTGAGCTACTCGGAAACTCTAACCGACACCGATCCAATTTTTCCCTCTATATCCACAGACCTCAAAGTGGGCTGACAACCTTCAGGCAACCAACTTCGAGTGCACACTAACTCCGTGTGACTTAAATCAACTTTACAGGGAGTTATACCTGAAAATCTTGATTTGCATAATACACGTCACTGTTCGTTAACAGAAAACCACAATTTAAGTCACACGGAGTTAGTGTGCACTCGAAGTTGGTTGCTTGACGGTTGTCAGCCCACTTTGAGGTCTGTGGATATAGAGGGAAAAATTGGATCGGTGTCGGTTAGAGTTCCCGAGTAGCTCAGTGGTAGAGCGTTGGTACGTTAAACCAAAGGTCTCGGGTTCAATACCCGGCTCCGGAACAATTTTTCCCTCGAAATTATTCACAATTAACAAAGTTAAAAATTCCAAACATGAAGTTTCAAGTTTAAAACCCGGATTTTATTTCACATAAAAACACATATTTTCACAAAAAAATTATGTAAATACATATTTTCAGGAAATCTATTATAAACAAATAAATCTTGGAGTTTTTTACTTAAATAATTTTTTATACAAGAACTTTTAAATATTTTAAAACTAAATCAATTATATAACTCAGAAGTACGTTATCTTTTTTAAGAATTCTTGGTTGCTTCGTGTTTCTAAGCGCTGTGTGGTGTATCCGTGATCCATTTTCGTAATAGTATCGCCTCAAGTTCTGAGAACTGCTAGGCAGCATATCAGTGTTATTATTAGAGAATAAATTAACACGGACAAGAAGGAGAGATTTTGCAACACATAATTAGAAATGTTTATTGTTGCTGAAGATGATTTCATTCCACACTTTGTTTGTGAAACACAACAGATAAGAGCTCGGGTATGAACATTATTTAATTTAAACAAATCTCTCGCCTCTCGCTCATGTCTATCAAGTAAGGCAATATATCTTCTTGTGATTCCCTGTTATCGGGCTTCGTCAATCGATATCCTTCAATATATACTGAAAGATGGTTGTTTAAAAAACGATTTGGCTTTCCTATTATCAAGTTTAACCTTTTTGTGTGACACCACAAAAAAACTCGAAACATCCAAAAACCTGTTGTCTGAAACAGGGAGTGCGTGCCGTGGAAATTAAACTAGACTCGCTACCAGGTTTAGAAGCACAATTACTAAGGGACAAATTCCGGAATGTGTTTGGGAAAAACAGTGGATATAAAAAAAATGTGTAAAGTTGCTCAAGTATTGGAGGTGTGCCTGTAGGTGAAATTGACGGTGTTTGTGTTTGTGACATTCCTCTCTTTAAATATGCACGTCTGACGTCCTGTGATGTGGAAAGATCGTTTTCACAGTATAAGTCGTTGTTCATAGATAATCGGCATGCATTTTTGATGGAGAATTTGGAAATGATATTTGTTGTTCACAGCAATTCTCGGCCAACTACTAGCACTCAAGTGTGGTTGGTGAGTACTTAGTAATATTTTTTTTTTCAAGCTAAGTAAGGTATTTTTGTCATTAAAAAAAATATATTTTTTATTTTTAGCAAATATTTTGGTACTTTTTAGCACATAAAAATAAATATAGGCCTATTTAAATTTTTTAGCACATAAAAATCCGCTCCCTAGTAATTACTGTACAAAGCAACATAATGAAGTGTTCCCTCCAAGATTTCCGTAATCTGAGTGACCTTTTCATTTGTACTGTTAGATTTGCAGCACATATTCCCCTTTTGTCCACTGGAATTCTCCAACGTTTTTCTCCTTATCAGTTTTCCTGAATTAGTTTCTGTGGAATACGTAAAGTAAATACTGTACATAAATTGAAGTAGGCCATGGTACGATAAACAACAATGCTACAGTTAGTTTGTGTTTTGTTTCGTTTGCTGTTTGAAGCTGTTGTTGTTGTTGTTTAGTCAACCATCCGAAGATAGGTCTAAACCTCAAAAGTGATATCAATAAAACATCACTTATGAGGCAACTAGGCCAGGAGATAATGGGACTGATTGGCCAGTTTCTTTCTCCCTCCATTGCATACATCCTCGACTATTTTTTTATTTTACTTGGTTATTTAACGACGCTGTATCGAGTACGAGGTTATTTAGCGTCGATGGGATTGATGATAGCGGGATAATATTTGGCGAGATGGGGCAGAGGTTCGCCATAGATTACCTGGCATTTGCCTTATGGTTGGGAAAAACCTCGGGAAAAAAACCCAACCAGGTAATCAGTTGAAGGGTTCAGAGCCATAGTGGGCCAAGCGCCATTTATTAAAATTGGAGAAAGCAAGGATTAAAATTAAGTGAATACCATAATTTAATTAAGATTGACATATCACTTAGTTTTAATGTGCATACTTTATATTGCTTGCTATATGTTTAATTAAATTATGATATTCACCTAATTTTAACCCTTGTTTTCTGCGTTTTTAATATATGGCGCTTGGCCCACTATGGCTCTGAACCCTTCAATTATTCACCATAAGTTTCAATTACACTTGGCGTATGAAGCCTGAAGCCCGGGATACATAGCCAGTGCAGTGATACAGTTGACACGGACTTTCTATTATGTAAATTAAGACTTCTGAATCTTTCTGAAAGTTCTGTTACTTGGTTTGAATTCTACCTTCGCGAACGTCAACAATGTGTCATCGCATGCGATTATTCTTCAAAATGGTGTGTCGTGAAATCTGGAATTCAACAAGGATCTGTTCTCGGACCTTTACTCTTCATAATCTATATTAATGACGTGACTAATATGATAAAACACTGTAAATACCATATGTATGCTGACGACT
This sequence comes from Periplaneta americana, assembly GCF_040183065.1. Taxonomy (NCBI): domain Eukaryota; kingdom Metazoa; phylum Arthropoda; class Insecta; order Blattodea; family Blattidae; genus Periplaneta; species Periplaneta americana. The sequence goes on from NC_091123.1 coordinate 177,199,452, forward strand.
TGCAAATTTATTTGCATTTCCACCCTGACGAGACTAGTGACGCAGTAAACAAAATAAACGAAGACTTGAATTCGATTTCACTGCGGGCACCCAAATTTGGATTAAGGTTAAATCCAGAGACATCGCAAGCAATCGTAATGGGAAATAATCGTCTACGAAGCACTCTTGATAGTGGTACTATACCACATATAATATTGAATGGGATTATTGTTAAATACAGTGAAACAGTTAAAAATCTTGGCACTTTTATGGATAGCGATCTAAATTGGAACACTCAAGTAACAGACATTTGCAAAAAAATATTTTCTCAACTTCACTCCTTGTTTCATATGAAAGAATTTCTACCACTTAGTCTAAAAAAGATTCTTATTCAGACGCTTGTAATGCCCCATTTTGATTATTACGATTCCTTGCTAACTAATGTAAGTTCACTCTTAGCTGAGAGACTACAACGTGTTCATAATATGTGCATACGGTTCATCTGCAATACTCGTAAATTTGACCATATAACACCTTCCCTCCAGTTACTTTCATGGGTGCGTCTGAAGGAACGAAGAACAATACATTCACTGTCTCTTCTGTTTAGAATCATGCATACTTCTACTCCGAATTATCTGTTATCGCGCTTTCAATTTCTTACAACTCTTCGAAACCGACATCAAGCACTTCTTTCTATCCCTCATCATAGAACGTCTTTATACTCATCTTCTTATAATGTAGAAATACCTCGCCTCTGGAATTCGTTACCTAATGACGTCAGGGACTGCCGGACTTTATCACAATTCAAAATTTAATTGGAAAACTTTGTCTTAGTTAATGTTTTTAGGTATTGCTAGAAGTATTGATTTGTGTTTTTTTTTCTTTTTCTTTTTTAATCTAGATTAAAATTGCAAGTTTCTTGTTTATGTTAGTTAATTAGTTAGGGCACAATTATGATACTTAATCACTCATTTAAAGTTTATGTGACTGCAACCTGTGTATATTTTTGTGTGGCTTTACTTTTTATGGTGTTCTCTCTCTCTCTCTCTCTCTCTCTCTCTCTCTCTCTCTCTCCCTTTATTTCTTGTGTAGCTTTACTTTGTATATAGTGTATTTTTTTCTCTGTTTATTTCTATTATTGTAGTTGTATTCCTGGTGTGTGGAAGAGAAGACCTGATGGCCTTAACTACACCAGAATAAATAAATAAATAAATAAATAAATAAATAAATAAATAAATAAATAAATAAATAAATAAATAAATAAATAAGTAAATAAATAAATAAATAAATAAATAAATCTATACTAATAATAAATCTGTAGCCGAAATTTTTCTGGTAATTTTCGATTTTCCAAAAATAATTGGTTCTAACATATATAATTAACCACCCTGAAACCGAAAATAGCTTTTTTGAAATTTTTGTTTGTATGCCTGTCTGTCTGTCTGTCTGTCTGTCTGTCTGAATGTTTGTTACCTTTTCACGCGATAATGGCTGAACGGATTTCGATGAAAATTGGAATATAAATTAAGTTCGTTGTAACTTAGATTTTAGGCTATATGGCATTCAAAATACATTATTTAAAAGGAGGGTTATAAGGGGACCTGAATTAAATAAATCGAAATATCTCGCTTATTATTGATTTTTGCTATATGGCATTCAAAATACATTATTTAAAAGGAGGGTTATAAAGGGGCCTCAATTAAATAACTCGAAATATCTCGCTTATTATTGATTTTTATGAAAAATGTTACGTGACAAAAGTTTCTTTAAAAATAATTTGCGATAAGTTTTATTCCTTGAAAAATTTTGATAGAACTGATATTTAATGAGATAAATGAGTTTTAAAATTAAAATAACTGCCATCTATTGCCGTGTAATGAAATAAAAAACAAATGACTTCGTCTATAAGGGGCCTAGAATAGCAACAATCGAAAGCTGTGAAAGATAGCCTACAGAGAATGTTTCTGTGTTTGTATGAAGTAATATCGGAAGCTAAATTAACCGATTTGTATAATTAATTATTATTTCACCACTGGAAAGTGTAGTTTCTCTAGATGGACATAATGCTATAATGTTATTACAGTAACTTCTGATATAATATAATATAATATAATATAATATAATATAATATAATATAATATAATATAATATATGTAATGTAATATTATATAACTTAATATAATTTAAGTTATTTGAAGGGTTCGGAACCATAGTGGGCCAAACGCCTTTTACTGAATACGTAGAAAACAAGGGTTAAAATTAATTTATTACCATAATTCAATGGAAACCTACAACAAGTAAAATAAAATATTGTAAATTTATTTCCACTCAACAATAGAATTTTATTCTTCCAACAATAATTCCTTTCTACAATTCACCTTAAACGCTCTCGTCAACAATTGGATCTTCACTCAACACAGTATTCGTTATAGCACTCCACCGACAACAATGACAATTTACTTGGACTATTACGCACAACAATGAACTGTTAATCTTAACTAATATTTACAAAGCACTATTTACAAATCAGAACTACCAGTTCTCAGTTCACAGTTCTTCTATCTCAGTCACTCGAGTTCACAGTATCTCGAACCACAGACCTTCAGAGACAGTTCACTGTACTCGAACTCGGGTCCCTCCAACTGCGGTCCACTGCACTCGAACTCAGGCCTTCGGATGCTGACGCAGATGCGGACGCACACTCGAGTCGAACTCCGGTTTGCTTGACTGGCTTGCTTGCTCTGGCTTTCTCACTGACTGGCTGACTAATCAACTGAAAACTCTGCTGTCGTTCCTTCGCGTCCGTAATTTATAACCACAGCGACGTAGCCTCGAAAGTTCGAATTCGCGAGTCTTCCACTTCGACGGATTTCTCGGCCTCTCTAGGCAAGCAGAAGATGCGCGCGCTCTCTCGCTCCACTCTCTCGCCGCGTTGGCCCTTTCCCCTCTCCGCCGCGCGCCATTCCTCCGTGCTCCGCGCGATCTGCTTTCTTGCGGGACGCTGGTCGTGAGTTCGAATCTCACGTCGCTGTCACAATATACACATTAAATCTAAATGATGTCAATCTTCATTAAACTATGGTTGCATGTAATAAAAATTGAGAAACATGTTAAAGGAGTTGTCATTGCACCAAATGAGTGCTCTGGACCAAAATGACCGCATTTTAATTATTTGGATGCAATTTAAATTAAGTAACATATTAAACGATTTATCCTTCTATCAAACAGGAATGTTCCCTGGATCAAATGTCCTATTTTAATTATGTAATTACTTTATATTTATTTATAACGGGTGCAGCGGAGCGCACGGGTACGGCTAGTAAATAAATAAATAAATAAAGGAATACATAAATAAATAAAGTAATAAATAAATAAATAAGGAAATAAATAAGTAAATAAATAAATAACTATGCCTCTTTATGATTGTTGTCGCGAATTTAAACGCGCAGACATAAGTTGAGCCAGTCCGACAGTGAAGTAAGTCGAGCAAAGTAGTTAAACCCATCGACGAATAATTAGCTCTCTATATCTGCAGTGGAATCCTCAGCGATACGTTCCACGCTGTAATTAACATACATACATTCCTTTAACTTTGTGTAGGTACGTTTGGCTGAGTGGAAGGGCCTTATCTTTTGTGTGCTATATAAGCCATTTCACATGTCTGTGCTCAGAAACACACACATGCTCCTCTGCATGAATGCCGGCTCCCTTTGCGTAACACACGCGTATGTCTGCAAGTAAATCTAGCTTTTATACCATTCAGGTAGCTCTTTCTTCTTGCGCTCATCTAGTTAATGTGTTTTGCGGGTAGCATCTAGCGATCACCGTGTGTGCCTCTATATATTTCAGTAGGGGAAACTGTATAAAAAGTACACAGAATGAAGCTTTGCAAAAAAATACATATATATCAACTTCAGACTAAAATAAACAGAGTAAATGGACTTTAAATTCATTAGTATTAGTTAATTAAACCCGTGTTCGAGATGAACAAACGAACACAGACGGGAAAACTGAATACCGTGCGATGTGACAGTTTGAATTTTTACAGAGAGAAAGAACACTCATACGTCTATCCCCTTTTTTATGTCCTTGTTGTAACATGTACTGGACGAGGTTATCTAAAATTCAAAGCAATATGATTACTCGTGTTTCGAAAAATTGTGAAGCTGGGACGAGTTGCAGAATTCTGCCTGTGGAACAATAAATCAAAATAGCTGTTAGGTGTATAACCAGAGCTCAAGTTTATCGGTCTGTTGTTATCCATTATTTGGTTTTGTACTCAGGTTCATACACAGATTTTCGAAGTACAGTAGATCTTAGTTATAACGACATCCAAGGGACCTTGAAAATTATGTTGTTATAAACGAGTGTCGTAGTAACCGAGATCCATATTATCAGTCAAGTGAGGTGGAAAATGAAAAATAATAAACATAATTGGGCTTATTTTAGATTTGTGTATTCACTTTTAAGCATACCATGAACACAATAAAATACATGTACAATTATAAATACAGTATTCTGTATTAAAACAGTTTGTTCATTACTCGCCAAACTTATTTACTGAGGAGTGAAGTAATCAGTCATTTTACTCTGTTGTCTCCTACTTGCCCAATATACACTTTCTAAATTAAATTCTATGTTCATTATTTCAGTTGAAATTTCACTGCTCCTTCTCCTAGCTTCATAGAAATGTTCATAATTCTAATGGCTTCTAAAATGTCAGTCACTTCTTTTAGTGGCCATACTACGTTAAAACTTCCTGTCGAAACTGATCTAATACCACATGCAGGTAGGCTACCATTAATACCGCATGAATTCGGGCAGGTTACAATGGGATGGGGAATCTGCCTGCATTCCAGAGGTCTATGATAGAAGGGAACAGTAAAGGATTTGCCAGATTTCAACAAAATATTTCTTAAAATACTTTGGTTCTTAGAAAATTGTATTCTAAACTGAGGTTAAAAATGACGTTATATGCGAGGTAGACGCATATACGTTTGTCGTATTAAGCAAGGTAGAAAAGCATACGTCTTATGGGGAATTAGTTGGGACCACAGAATATTTGACGTTATAGACGAGGTTCCAAATTGCATGGGAACGACTTGTTAAGACGTGTGCAGAACAATATTATAGTTAGAGACAAATCATACCGTCCTCATCCCACTCCATCGCATGAAGGCAACGCTACTTTCTGAGTGACTTTTACAATACAAGGTAGTTGTATGAGAAAGGTTGCCTTTCATTCACTCATATTTACAGTGGGCGGTATGGGGTGAGTGCCTCTATTAATTCCTGGAACTAAGGACGTCATGTTTCGTCCCGAAATATATCCTTTCTTGGGCACCTAGGTAAAAAGTATTTTTAAATCTTATTGTATTTCATATTGTAAACTTCCCCAGCAAAAGATTTTTTTCTTTCCTTTTAGAGAAGTAAAAATGAATAAAATCCTTAAATAAGTAGATTTATGTAATACCAAGCCATAATATGTAATGTGAGGTAAATATGTAAAAATATGTAGTATCAAATTTTAATATATTAACGGTAATTATAAGATTCGCAAAGATTTGTTATTTATATACGTTTAGGTTGAAAGGAATATCATATATAGGCCTAATTACATAAAAATCCGGTCCCTATTAATAATTTAAAGCATTTTCTTTATATTAATTTCAATGAAACATTTGACTGAGAAGGGGCTTGACGACTAACACCATATTGTTCACCGCTCTGGAGTAAGGGTTAGTATGTCTGACCTTGAAACTAGCGGGCCCGGGTTCAAATCCTGGTTGAGACAAGTTACCTGATTGAGGTTTTTTTCCCTGTTTCCTCAACCCAATAAGAGCAAATGCTGGGTAACTTTCGACGCTGAACCCTGGACTCATTTCGCTGGAATTATCACCTTCATCTCATTCAGACGCTAGATAACCCTAACAGTTGATAAAACGTCGTAAAATAACCAATTAAAAAGAAAGAAAAAACAAATGCGACTTACACAGCGTTAAACTAAAACATCCGAAAGTCTTAGACGCTAGGATATTGTAAAAACAGAACCTGCTAAAAAACAGCGTAAGCCTTAAGGATAAACAAGATTGGTCCAACCTAACGAGAAATAACGAAAATATAGTAATTATTCTGAGGAGTCAGACTGGACAAAGATGTCCATAAGTTACGAAGACAATGACGACATAGTCTACAGTCTATATTTGGTGTAAAAATTACATTGTTCGGATGTGTAATAGTTGACTTTATTTGGATTAAATATTGCGAAATTCTTGTATATTCATTTATGCATGATTCAATAATTTTCAGTTGCACCGCACGGATATTTTGATATGTTGAAATTATAGGTTATGTTTACTGTACCAAACTTCAATATTCGCATTTATACATTATAATTAAGCATAAAGTTATGTGTGATAACTTGTAAATGCAACTTGTCTCTATTTCAGTTGTATTTATTCGTTTCTTACGGTACTCCAATCTGAAGTCTGATTAATGTACTATGTTAGTAGGCTAAACTAGCGCAGAGGTAATTCCTTTGTACTCATACTCTTTGCATATACGGATCTGTGACAGGTTAGGTTTGGTTAGTTATGGCTTTTATTATGCCTTGCTTATACGATCACCTGCACCTCCACAAAAAATCTCTTATAAATTCAATTTTCACTTTCGAAGTAGCAAGGAAACTACCTCAGCGCTAGTTCCACCGCTTTATGAGCCTTCGGACACTTGACTATATTGGAATGCGGTAACCTCACAGCCCTATTACCAGAGCAACTAGATTTACACAGTCTCCAATGCCCTGCCATTACATATGTAGGCCTATGTTATGTCATATGGAAATTATAGGTTATTATTTATATTCGTATATTCGCAATTATACATTATAATTAAGCATAATGTCTTGTATGATACGCCGCACATTCAATTTGTCTGTATTTTAATATTACAATCTAGTACGTACTGAATTATTGCATTTATCTACTTCCTAAGAGACGAAGTAACACAATCGTACGTACACTAATTTCATAGGAGTGGTATGGTAAATTTTCTATCTACAATCAAGGAAGGCAGATGTGCTAAATTAAAATCACAATATAAATTCTTTTTTTTATTGAAACTCAAAATAGTTTCCATTCTAAACTTAAAATGTTGATGCGAATAGATTATGTTAACATGTAAAATTCTCTTCACATTAAAATAACACAGTTTTGTATAATATAATATTTCACTGAGCTCCATACACTGAAATAGAAAACCCGAACATACATTATCGTCTCCTCGGGAAAGGGTCTGCGCTGAGGCGATAGTAGCGATCCTGGTGGTTAGCAACTATCTATGTATGCATATTTATTAAGCATTGAGCTTCGCAACTGTATATACTAAACTGTGGTTCTACCACAGTTTAGTATATACAGTTGCGAAGCTTGGGATGATTTTTTGCATTTCTCGCGATAGTTGCTAGCCGCGTGGAGCGCTGTGAGTACTAAGAACAATAGACTGTGTCACTGCCATCGTGATCTAATACAGGCCGTAAGGTAGACCATGTAACTCGCTTAACCTGATCACGAAGGGCGGCGTTTCAACCATATAAATTAGTTGGAATGCATAAAGAGTAACGTATATTTATCTAAAATGTAGTGTAATTGCATTAATAACATTTAAAACAATGATTATGAGACACTTAAGACATAAATCACTTGCGAGTTAAGATGAAATATTATTTTTGGTGTGAAAATTACGTTGTTCGTATGTGTAATACCTGCCTTTATTTCGATTAAATATTGCGAAATTCTTGTACATTCATTTATGCACGATTTAATAATTTTCAGTTGCACCGCACGGATATTAAATATGTTGAAATTATAGGTTATGTTTACTGTATCAGTTGCCCCTTTCTGTCTAATTTTAGTGGTCTCCAATGCCCTGCCATTCATATGGAAATATTATAGGTTATGTTTACTATATCTTATATTCCTAAATTCGCAATTATATATTATAATTAAGCATAATGTAATGTATGATACTCCGCACATTAAATTTGTCTGTATTTTAATACTACAATTGAGTATTCAATTATTGTATTTATCTACTACCTAAGAGACGAAGTAACAATCGTACGTACACTAATTTCATAGAAGTGGTATGATAAATTTTCTGTCTATATTAAGGAAGGTAGATGTGCTATATTAAATCACAATATAAATTCTTTTTTATTAAACCTCAAAATAGCTTCCATTCTAAACTTAAAATGTTGATGCGAAAGATTATGTTAACATGTAAAATTCTCTTCACATTAAAATAACACAGTTTTGTAATTATTTCTGCAACATATTATGCAACAAGAAGTAAACGGAACTTATGGACACATTACACTAAATAAAACTTAGCTATGATACGCAATAAAGTTATAATATAATAATTCACTGAGCTCCATACACTGAAATAGAAAACGCGAACATATTATATTACGGCGGTCTAGATCGAAAAGGCATTTCGCATTGTTGTGAAAAGTTGTGTAAACTGAGAAATGTTCGTTATCGGTTGAAATAACTGTAAATGGCTGAAATACAAGAATTTGAATAATAATATGGAACAAGAAGACGTTTGTAGCACTATAAATTCTAAGAAAAACAGGTTAGAGTTATCTTTCTTCCGAAAGATCCAGGAAGGTGAGTTTATAAAATATAATATATATACTTTATGAAAATAATATATAAACCTTATGTATTTCGTATTTCAATAGTGGAAGGAAGGTGTTAATTTTTCAAAAGAACACGATATCAAAAGTACAATACATTTTATCGTCTGCTAGGAAAAGAGTCTGTGATGAGGCGATAGTAGCAATCCTGGTGGCTAGCAACTATCTATGGATGCATATTTCAACCGTCTATATTTGCATATTTAGCAGGAGCGTATTTTGCAGACTACCGGGGCTACCGGCGGTAGCCCAAGGAAATTACAAAAGAAACAGTTTATAATATAACATAATGTAATAATTTTGTATTATTAGTTTTACCATAGTAATTAAAATTAAAGTAATTGTTAGATATATTTTGTGTAATAATAGGGTCAGCGGTAGCCCAAACCCTTTAACCAGTATACGCCTCTGATGTTTAGTAAGTATTGAGCTTCGCAACTGTATATAGTAAATTGTGGTTCTACTGTATAATAATTTATTTTAAAAGTCTCTCTGTAACTTGCTGAAGGTTTAAATAATTCCACTGAGCCTGTGTCTGTTGGTATTCATATGCATAGAGCGAATTTTAAACATAAGCCTAAACTTCAAGAAACCCAACTCGATCCAAGAAAGCGAAGTCTAAATTGATATAAAGTCAGTGAAAATACGAGAAGGTTAGAGACGGCAGACAGATTCAACCGAATTGCAAGTGGATTACAGTCTGACATCTCCCAGAGATGCTGCGGATTTCCCCCCCCCCCTCCAATCCCTACAGTTTTAATTCGCTCAACACTGTTCTGTAGATGATTTGATGGAGAGTATAGGATATAGCTTCAAAAATGATGGCCTAGATGGCGGGGGTGTGTCTGTCAGTCTCGCGCTAGAGCCTCAAACCCATCTAACTCACCCCCTTTCCACCCTTCTCGACTCCAAAACAGCAAGAAAAAAAGAGAGAGAGAGAAAAGGATATAAAACACGAAGAGAAGCCTTCTGGTATAGCCCCCATCTCCTCGTACCATCATCCTTCGCGCAGAGGTTGAAATAGGGGGTGAGATACTACGAAAGGGGGATGGGGTGAGAATGGGAAGGGAGACAGAGGGAGGAGGACACAGAAGAAGTAATGAAAATTATGCATTAGTTCATATTCGAAAAGGGTTCCTCTACATCTATTCTTCTCACAAAGCATTTTTACTTTTCATTTACTTTTTTGCTCCTCCTTTCTTTTCTTCAGTCTCTCCGTTTTTTTCTTTTTTTTACTGTATGTTGCGGAATTAGATGAGCATGGCGACGTACAAGCAAGCAAGCCCCCGAGCGGAGAAGAATGAAAGCATGGAACCGTAAACCTGCTCCGTAATCTAGTACTGAATGAAAAGAGATGGTGATGCCTTGCCTTGGGTCGTCTCTTGATGAGGTTATTTTAATCTGCAACTTGGTGGTGGTGGTGGGATGCTATGATAATGATTCTGTTTGCATGACGACGCCAGAGAGTGTAGAAGCAACCCCCTCACTCACTCGTACATGAATCGGCGATGTGAGAGTTTGCCAGTGATGTCATCGCCACTGTTTTCATATTGTGATTGTTCACAGAGGACAATATCTTTACTTACAGTGGGCCTAGACATTATACCGTCAATAGCGTGAGGCCTAGGAAGGCATCGACCGTGGGACATTATCCCGCGAGAAAGCGGAAGTTTAGCAAGCTGGTAAGCTGTTAATTCTTTCGAAATTGTAAAAGAATCCCCATCAATATGAGGACATTTTATCTTTTCTGTTTCTTATCGCCCTCCTGAAATTCCACGTGGCTTATTTTCAGCCAGGATCTGTAACATTCGCTGCACATCGCAAGAACAGAACTTTGACTTTTGTTTTACACGGTACACAATATGCCGATACTTCAGAATTATTCAGAAATTATAAAACTAATGGTATGAAATTTGTCTCAATAGTGTTCACTATCCATGTATTGTGGGTCCCTATCACCACGGCATGGGGTCCACACCTGTGGAGTAACGGTCAGCGCGTCTGGCCGCGAAACCAGGTGGCCCGGGTTCGATTCCCGGTCGGGGCAAGTTACCTGGGTGAGGTTTTTTCCGGGGTTTTCCCTCAACCCAATATGAGCAAATGCTGGGTAACTTTCGGTGCTGGACCCCGGACTCATTTCACCGGCATTATCACCTTCATCTCATTCAGACGCTAAATAACCTGATATGTTGATACAGCGTCGTAAAATAACCTAATAAAATAAAAATAAAGAAAACCACGGCCTCCACGGCCAGGAGACGGCCTCCAGATATGGAGGGTAGCTGCGAATATATTGAATAAGCAGTCGCAGACAGCCGATGAGGGGTGGTCCTCCAGCTTCGGGGTTGGGCGAAGGGCTAACAATTTATCACCGTAAAAAACAGCTTGTTAAGAAACCTTCAAATAAGCCTCGGAATGGGACTGATTCTTTGGCACGACCACAGCAAAGGAATAAGGTTCTGAGATTTGGTACTTGGAATGTTACAGAATAAGGTACTTAGGAAAATATTTGGGGCTAAGAGGGATGAAGTTACAGGAGAATGGAGAAAGTTACACAACGCAGAACTGCACGCATTGTGTTCTTCACTTGACATAATTAGGAACATTAAATCTAGACGTTTGAGACGGGCAGGGCATGTAACACGTATGGGCGAATCCAGAAATACATATAGAGTGTTAGTTGGGAGGCCGGAGGGAAAAAGACCTTTAGGGAGGCCGAAACGTAGATGGGAGGATAATATTAAAATTGATTTGAAGGAGGTGGGATATGATGATAGAGACTGAATTGATCTTGCTCAGGATAGGGACCTATGGTGGGCTTATGTGAGGGCGGCAATGAACCTTCGGGTTCCTTAAAAGCCAGTAAGTAAGTAAGTGTTCACTATACAGTCATCTGAAAATATAGGGTGATCCGTTTGGGAAGATATAAAATAAAAACGTAATAAAATGAGAACTGTTACAATTTATTGTTAAATAATTTGATCATATATTCTACAAGAATGGGAGTTTTGTCCACATTAGACCTCAACGTGTCCACCATTGCGAACTCAACACAGTTCATATCTTGAGGCTATTTCCTCCCCTGTGTGGTCTAACATCTCAGGCGTAACTTTCTCACAAGCTGAAAAAATATTTGCTCTGAGATCATGAATATCCCTGGGTCGCTGTGCATACACATTATTCTTCACAAAACCCCAAAGAAAGAAATCTGGTAGTGTCAGGTCTTGGGACTAAAATGATTTATATCGTGTTAGGAGTTTGTTGAACGTACTCTCATCAATTCCTAGAAAATTGCTAAATGACCGAGAATCTTCCAATGTCATCTCCCTGAGTAGGAATAAAAAAAATATATATTACCAATAAAGGACCTTTTATTTCCATTTCACTATTTTCAATTGTTTATACGTGCTTCGATGGTAATTTATGTTATGAGGGATTCTCTGAATATTCGTTTCATAGGTAATATTTATCTTTTCAGATATCTTTAACTTCTTGTTTCTGATGCACTTTTGTTTTTCCACGTGGACTTTACTTTCTCACCCGCACTTATTTCTTTTTTCTATGTGTTCTCTCCTCCAGAGCTATAAGTTCTTTTACAACGTTGGCAACCGCAAGCACAGCTGTCTATCTATGGCTGTCTAAATACTAGGTATTATCGTTCGCCATTTTGATTCTTTTCTTTTAATAATGTAATTAAATATATTCTAATATTTCAGTTACATTTATTTTAATATAGTAATTACATTTATTTTTAATTGCATTATTTATATTTTAATTACATTTATTTTAATATTTATTATTACATTTCAAAACAGATAATTAAAACAATTTAAGCGATGGAAGTTTTTGTAAGCGGATTTGAAATCAGAGCGAAGATTTCCGTATTAGCAGACAAGACGTAATCTTGAGTTCTTCACCAAGTAAAAAATACTCTCTTCTTTAACTCGCCGTAACTTGAAAACTGGGAAAGATTTTGAATAGCGGCAACTTTTACAAGTAATTTCCATTCTTTCTCAACATCTCATTCGCTTTGACCCCCCATCTAACGTGAAAAATAAAAAAGTTTGCCGCTAACCACTTTTGAAGGTGCAAAGTCTATTTTGAATAGATCACTTCGAAGTTAGTATCTTTTTTTCTCCTGCGTTTTAAAAACAATTTTGATTTCAAAATTTGTTCCACGCTTTCCTCAGACATTGACCTGCCAATCATAAAAATAACAGTGCGATTGATTGACTATCATAGGAGCTACGACTTGGTATTCCGCTGGAAATGCGAAATTTTGTTCTCCGCCAGCGCTGCGAATATTTCGCGTTGGTGTGGGGAGGCCTTAAGAGGGATGAAGTTACAGGAGAATGGAAAAAGTTACACAACGCAGAACTGCACACATTGTATTCTTCACTTGACATAATTAGAAACATTAAATCCAGACGTTTGAGATGGGCAGGGCATGTAGCACGTATGCGCGAATGCAGAAATGCATATAGAGTGTCAGTTGGGAGGGCTGAGGGAAAAAGACCTTTGGGGAGGCCGAGACATAGATGGAAAGATAATATTAAAATGGATTTGAGGGAGGTGGGATATGATGATAGAGAATGGATTAATCTTGCACAGGATAGGGACCGATGGCGGGCTTATGAAAAGTCCCTTAAGCCAAAATTTACATTATTCTTAACTGATATTCACTTATTTTAATAAAAGGTGCGTCAGAAAGAACGGATGGATTTCACAGGGCAAGAAAATTGTAAGGATTCATCAAATCAAAAAATTTATTGTTATCAACAGATTCACCAATACATGCAGTTTATTTACGGTATACAACATCATCCATATGATGTCCTTGGCTTTCGATACAGGCATCGAGGCGTTTACTGAAGTTCGCCGTAACTTTCACAGTCATAGTTGGTGGGATTGCCGCGATTTCTTCACGAATCGCCGTCTTCAGTTCGTCCAGTGTATGTGGTTACTTACGCCTTCAAGTGGTCCCACAGAAAGATCTTATCGTAACCTCGACAATCTCAGTGCAATAGCATGTTTGCGGGCTGATGGTTGAGGTGGCAGGACAACCTACTGTCTGTCTCCACATTTGCAGGAGTACACGCGCTCCGTGTTCGTCCAGGTGATTTCTTCTTTAATGTTGAACCTGTGGTACGAAATGAAGCCGCCCGAGTTGGAATCCTAGCGTGACGTCCGATGTCGAAATGAGTCCTGAGTGACGATCACAGACTCTTCATTTTTCAAAAATGTCTCTGCGATGAAAGCACGTTGTACACCAGACCAACACCATGTTCTCAACTGAAATTGCATTCTCTCGCTGATCCAACAGTCGTGGTTCCCCTCACTCTATCCCTCCCCTCGCTGCGTATTGATAGTTTGAAATCCATCCGTTCTTTCTGACGCACTCTGTACAAAAGAATAAAAAATAAAAATATTAATAATCATAAAAAAATTCCTAGTAATTTTTCAATTCACTGTACAGAAAATCCCAATAATGTTTGTTCTAATGTATATAAAGATTCACAGAAATAAAAATAATGTAAATTATGGCGCAACGGACTTTTCATAGCCTATAATAATAATAATAATAATAATAATAATAATAATAATAATAATAATAATAATAATAATGATTTATTTTAGCTGGCAGAGTTAAGGCCGTAAGGCCTTCTCTTCCACTCAACCAGCAAAAAGTGTATATACATATGCATGAACTTACAAAGAATCCAACAATTTGATTTAGATGAGAGTTACATGTATACAAAAGTTATTTACAAATTAAACAACAAAATACTATGAACTATTAATTAAACACTGAAATAAACTGTGTAGCAGAATTAAACTAAAATACATAGAATGTTAATATATTTCAAATAATATTAGATAATAGAAAGAGATTATTACGAGACAATTAAAATACAGCACAATCAGGATGATGTCTAAAGAAAAAAGTAACAATGTAGTCAGTGATAGTTTAAATCAGTGTGATTGGAGTAAAATGCTAATAAGGTTATCTTTTAAGCTGTTCTTAAAGGTGTTTATTGTCTTGCAGCCCCTAATACTTTGTGACAAGGAATTCCATTGACGCGAGGTGGATATTGTAAAAGATGATGAATAACAAGATGTTCTATGAAGAGGTATACTTAGCGTGCCACAGATAAGTGATCTGGTATTTACGTCGTGGTTAGAGTATAGATAAGAGAAACGAGACGAAAGGTAATTTGGTGTTGAAGTGTGCAGAATTCGAAAGAGTAAAGACAAAGAGTGTAAAGTTCTACGTTCTTTAAGTCGGAGCCACGAGAGACTTGCGAAGGACGGTGATATGTGATCATACCGTCGGATGTTGCACACGTATCTGACGCACATATTCTGAGCTCGCTGTAACTTAACTGACAATTCAGAACTTAGGTCACTTAACAAAACGTCACAATAATCGAAGTGCGGCGTTACTAAAGAGGGATGGAAATTTTTACATGCGTTGTTATTAACCAGATACACCAGTGATAAAGGTTTTGTGAGTTTAGCTTTAAAAAAATGGAAGTTAGTAATTTCTCTCGTTAAGCTTCTTTCTCTTTGAAGTCGTGTACTCATTCAGAAATTCTATCTGATCATGAATAATGGAATGTGACACTTTCCTAACAAGTTTTAATATTAATTTCATGTTCTATTCATGAAACTATAAGATAATTATTGATTCTGCCATTAATCAAACACTTGGATATGAAATAGGCATCGTCAAAAGATACATAAAAACCTCAGAATTTCATTTTAAAAAATTCAGTATCTTGTATAACAGAAATTCATTTACAGTAGCCTATAATAAGCTTTTATTTTAACCATTTAGAAATTATTTTACAAAATGTGTTTAAAAGGTAATTCTCTTACAATTATTGTGGAAGACCGTTAAAGAATTTAACTTGGAAATGTTTATTGTCTTACTTAACCTGAAATGTGATATACAGGGTGATTCACGAGGATTTACCGTCCCTTACGGAGCTTATTTCCGAAGACATTCCGAGCAAAAAATGTCATGTAAACTTTTCTCCTAATCGAAATATTTTCAAAGTTACATTAATTTGAAGTTGTTAGTAAAATACCTTTTTTCTTTAGTTTTAAGGTAAAAAATATTACAAATAGAGAACGAACTATTCACAAGTGTCATTTCTTTAATTGGCTAGTGATCTGAAGCTAAAAGTGTGTTGTTAATTGCTTTGTACAGATTTTGTTTTTCAATTTTTAACTAAAATTACATCATTGTTACACACTTATCACAAAAATTGTTACAAATCATACGACTTTAGAACTTTAACTTAGTGTAGGCCTAACTCTGAAAATATTGAGATTAGGACACATGTTTATATGACATTTTTGTGCTCAGAATATCTTTGGAAATAAGGTCCGTAAGGGACGGTAAATCCTCGTGAATTTTTTTAGTAGGTTATTTTACGACGCTTTATCAACATCTAGGTTATTTAGCGTCTGATTGAGATGAAGGTGATAATGCCGGTGAAATGAGTCCGGGGTCCATCACCGAAAGTTACCCAGCATTTGCTCATATTGGGTTGAGGGAAAACCCCGTAAAAAACCTCAACCAGATAACTTGTCCCGACCGGGAATCGAACCCGGGCCACCTGGTTTCGCGGCCAGACGCGCTAACCGTTGCTCCACAGGTGTGGACTCCTCGTGAATCACCCTGTATTTATATCAAGATATAATGCTTACTTCTAGTAGCCTACCATAGTTATGACAAAAAGAGCATTCAAGACTTCTTCTTTATGTTCCTTAATATAAACCAAATTAGTATAAATAAGTAAACTAGATAATAAACTGGAACAGAAATTAAATATAATTCCCCTTCTGACACGTTTTCTCTGGCTCTGTCTGTCTCACACTCTCTCTCTCTCTCTCCCTCTCTCGTCTATGTAGATCAAACTTAATTTGTTTCTTAGTTTGGAGCGCGGCATCAGGTGCTTTGAGCGTGTTGCGCTCAATGGAATGAGTAATAATTATGAACTGGCGCGGTAATGGAGTTGTGGGAGGAACTTTCTGTCTGCATCGCATCAGAATTCGTCGGGGAGTATTAAATAAATGAATGGCAGTCACTAGTCAAGATACTCAATTATTCGCCCACGATTAAAACCACACAAAGCAAATGCGCTCTCCAGAAATCCCGCAAGCTGAGCACCAGTTCCTACTTGGTACTGAGGAGGAAGACACGGCGATGATAAAAATACAACGATTCTCGTTTTCTGACGATCCTCCAACCATAAATGAATAATGAAAATATCTGTTAAGATTATTAGGGGAGACTGTTGTACCTTTAGCATAGTGTACCTTTGAACATCTTTTGTTTTTTTTATTTTTTGCTGCTACCTAGAGGACTCAAACTGAAGTAGATTGTAGAGAAAGCCGCTAAGTAGCTCTGGTCGTAGTTTTGGTTTGATTTATTGCAAAGTGTGAGTTCTGTGAACGAAAGAATCTTTTTTAGTACCAAAAGTAAACATTTCGTATATTTGATGAAAGAGTGATGGAACGGAGAAAAATTCTCTCCGTCGCCGGGATTTGAACCCGGGTTTTGAGCTCTAATCTGAGACGATTCTAACCGGCGTCGGGGTTGTATCCGGCGTGGCTTAGTAGATAAAGCATCAGCACGTAGATCTGAAAACCCGGGTTCAAATCCCGGCGCCGGAGAGAATTTTTCTCCGTTCCATCACTCTTTCATCATATGATGACGCAGAATATCTGCATGGAAATATTATAAGTACTTCGGTACATCAAAATATATATGATATGCGTAATAAATCACTTTGTGATTTAAGACGGCGCCTATACCGTCGGATCCCGGCCAACCAGTCACTCAGTCGAGTGCACCTCAACACATGTATGGACTCCGGTCCTGCGTTCATAGACATCTATGACGTAGTGCAGAGGGCGGCCACTAGAGGGAACCCAAGAGATGGAGCTTAATCTGAGACGATTCTAACCGGCGTCGGGGTTGTATCCGGCGTGGCTTAGTGGATAAAGCATCAGCACGTAGAGCTGAAAACCCGGGTTCAAATCCCGGCGCCGGAGAGAATTTTTCTCCGTTCCATCACTCTTTCATCATATGATGACGCAGAATGTCTGCATGGAAATATCATAAGTACTTCGGTACATCAAAATATATATGATATGCGTAATAAATCACTTTGTGATTTAAGACGGCGCCTATACCGTCGGATCCCAGCCAACCAGTCACTCATTCGAGTGCACCTCAACACATGTATGGACTCCGGTCCTGCGTTCATAGACATCTATGACGTAGTGCAGAGGGCGGCCACTAGAGGGAACCCAAGAGATGGAGCTTAATCTGAGACGATTCTAACCGGCGTCGGGGTTGTATCCGGCGTAGCTTAGTGGATAAAGCATCAGCACGTAGAGCTGAAAACCCGGGTTCAAATCCCGGCGCCGGAGAGAATTTTTCTCCGTTCCATCACTCTTTCATCATATGATGACGCAGAATGTCTGCATAGAAATATCATAAGTACTTCGGTACATCAAAATATATATGATATGCGTAATAAATCACTTTGTGATTTAAGACGGCGCCTATACCGTCGGATCCCGGCCAACCAGTCACTCAGTCGAGTGCACCTCAACACATGTATGGACTCCGGTCCTGCGTTCATAGACATCAATGACGTAGTGCAGAGGGCGGCCACTAGAGGGAACCCAAGAGATGGAGCTTAATCTGAGACGATTCTAACCGGCGTCGGGGTTGTATCCGGCGTGGCTTAGTAGATAAAGCATCAGCACGTAGAGCTGAAAACCCGGGTTCAAATCCCGGCGCCGGAGAGAATTTTTCTCCGTTCCATCACTCTTTCATCATATGATGACGCAGAATATCTGCATGGAAATATCATAAGTACTTCGGTACATCAAAATATATATGATATGCGTAATAAATCACTTTGTGATTTAAGACGGCGCCTATACCGTCGGATCCCAGCCAACCAGTCACTCAGTCGAGTGCACCTCAACACATGTATGGACTCCGGTCCTGCGTTCATAGACATCTATGACGTAGTGCAGAGGGCGGCCACTAGAGGGAACCCAAGAGATGGAGCTTAATCTGAGACGATTCTAACCGGCGTCGGGGTTGTATCCGGCGTGGCTTAGTGGATAAAGCATCAGGACGTAGAGCTGAAAACCCGGGTTCAAATCCCGGCGCCGGAGAGAATTTTTCTCCGTTCCATCACTCTTTCATCATATGATGACGCAGAATATCTGCATGGAAATATCATAAGTACTTCGGTACATCAAAATATATATAATATATATTTCGTACATTGGTATATGTTATCTAACATAAAACCAGATTGTATTTGTTACCATCCATTAAGTACAATGTTTCTCCTATCATCTCGTGAGTAATAACATATTTTAATTTCCATGATTTATTCGAATCTCTAGTTTTGGGAGCCATATTTGTTTAAACGTGCACCCTCTTGTACCTTTGAACACAGAACATCTTGTACCATGAAACATGTTCCAAGGTACATAATACTATTGGGTTTTGTCTTTTTTTTATTTTAAGATCATGTCACGAAGTAAGTCTGGAGTTAAGAGGCCCCCAATTGATCCGGATGCCTTGAAGAAAGATGTTGAAACAATTCTTGTTCCTCCAGGAAATAAAATCTAAATCAGAGAAGCCTGCTATATTTTATGATTGCAAATACATTTAAATATGATTGTCAGTTCTTACAACTATATTCCCACCTATAATACATGTGTTCCAACTTACAAGAGAGTTTGTTCTAAGGTACATGAACCTGTTGTACCTTTGAACATATTACATTTTATTTTTTCCATCCTTAATAGATGTGTAGAACAGGAAAATATATACACGAAGTTGTAAAGGAATCTTTAATAATTATTTAAAGTATTTTTTAATTTAAAAAATATCATTTCCCAAAATTAAAAAAATAAAATCTGAAAAGTGTTTAAAGGTACAACAGTCTCCCCTAAGTTTACTACTACTACTGGTGCTACAACTACACAATCAGTGCTACACGAAAGCATTTTTATAGCTCGACAAACCCATTCTCGCTGTAGTGTGTAACGGAACTAAAGCTGCATCTACACAGTACAATATTCCGATCGCGTATGGGTGAAATCTGGGAAGAATATTGAAAGAATCAAGTTTAAAAGGTACGTTCAATTAAAATGCATAATATATACGTCACTGTGTTCGTTAACAGAAAACCACAATTCAAAGTCACACAGAGATTGTGTGCACTCGATGTGGGTCTCTGGCGTTTCGTCAGCCCACGCGAGTTGTGTGGGTATAAAGGGAAAAGTTGAGACGGTGTCGGGTGGAGTTCCCGGGTAGCTCAGTTGGCAGAGCGCTGGTACGTTCAACTAGAGGTCCCGGGATCGATACCCGGCCCCGGAACAATTTTTCCCTTGAAATTATTCAAATCTGCTTCACAGGGAGCTTTACCTGAAAGAATACATTTTCGTAATATATACGTCACTGTGTACGTTAACAGAAAACCACAATTCCAAGTCACACAGAGATTGTGTGCACTCGATGTGGGTCTCTGGCGTTTCGTCAGCCCACGCGAGTTGTGTGGATATTAAGGGAAAAGTTGAGACGGTGTCGGGTGGAGTTCCCGGGTAGCTAAGTTGGCAGAGCGCTGGTCCGTTCAACCAGAGGTCTCGGGATCGATACCCGGCCCCGGAACAATTTTTCCCTTGAAATTATTCAAATCTGCTTCACAGGGAGCTTTACCTGAAAGACTACATTTTCGTAATATATACGTCACTGTGTACGTTAACAGAAAACCACAATTCCAAGTCACACAGAGATTGTGTGCACTCGATGTGGGTCTCTGGCGTTTCGTCAGCCCACGCGAGTTGTGTGGGTATAAAGGGAAAAGTTGAGACGGTGTCGGGTGGAGCTCCCGGGTAGCTCAGTTGGCAGAGCGCTGGTACGTTCAACCAGAGGTCCCGGGATCGATACCTGGCTCCGGAACAATTTTTCCCTTGAAATTATTCAAATCTGCTTCACAGGGAGCTTTACCTGAAAGACTGGATTTGCAAAATGCACGAAGATTTTGTCTACATGGTGCGCCGTTTTGAACGTCGTCTTCACTGCGTAAATATATTAATTAATATTAAATATCAATCTTGCATTCATTGCTTTAAAGTTGAAAGAAGATGTAACCGTGTAGTTGCATCTTAATGTATTCATGATCATCAATTTACGGGGAAACAGTTGGCGACAATGACTAAACAAAAGAACGACCGTGCGATAAATTGATGGCGACAAATCTAGCTGCAAAAATTATCGCAAAGTGTGACTGTGATTGGTTGGAATTCAAAATTTCATACTCTTCATTGATCGAAAATGGAATGACGTCATATAAACGAAATAGTCATTTTTATGTGTATATACCCTTAGCACTATTCGTCGCTTTTCCGGAATATTGTAAAAAAAAAAAAAAAAAAGCGAAAATTGAGATTTTCATGTGAATTGGTCCAAAAAAAAAAGTTAATTTTGTATGTGGAATAGTGCTGCATCTTCGAAGTTATATTAATTGCCGCTAGGAGGCAGATGCATCGCTATTAATGGAAAACAAATAATGTTGTGGGAAAGTTAAAACACGCTGTCCTGTACAAAACAGGTTTTTTTTTTTTTGCGTTGCAACAGTATTCCGGAAAAGTGACGTGCTATCGTACAGCAATTTTGAGCCTTCAAAAAAATTGTTAGCCTTGGCCTGCGAACCACTCTTCCACAGAACACAGTTAGATGAAACTTATTTTCATTCAATATTTTCTTTTAGTTTCGGAAATAGGTTGTACACTGAGACAGCTAAATGTTGCGAATGTGGGGTATAATCAGTCAACTTAAAGCCAGTTTATAAATTTTCTGCAACGCAATCGGGAACCTCTGAGCGCAACTTTGAAAATTTTACCACGACGTTTCTCCATATTTTTTCCTCTTTCATAATAGTTTTACTTTACCCTAAGTAATCTGTCATAATTATTCCGTTTCTGTCATAAAATACTGATGCAAGGACCTCTCCTGCCAATTTTTTAACGCGAATTTTCTTTTGGAAGAGAATCAGAGTTTTTCCAAGCCCGCCATCTGTCCCTATCCTTAGCAAGATTAATCCATTCTCTATCATCATATCCCATATCCCTGAAATCCATTTTAATATTGTCCTCCAATCTACGTCTCTGCCTCCCCAAAGGTCTTTTTCCCTCCGGCCTCCCAGCTGACACTCTATATGTATTTCTGCATTCGCCCATACGTGCTACATGCCCTGCCCATCTCAAATGTCTGGATTTAATGTTCCTAATTATGTAAGGTGAAGAATACAATGCGTGCAGTTCTGTGTTGTGTAACTTTCTCCATTCTCCTGTAACTTCATCCCTCTTAGCCCGAAATGTTTTCCTAAGCACATTATTCTCAAACACCCTTAACCTCCGTTCCTCTCTCAAAGTGAGAGTCTAAGTCTCACAACGGTAGATTTATGTTTCGTTCATAATTACGATATGGTAGAAAAATTAGAAGAATTCTCTTCAAAACGGCGGAGAAATTACTTGAAAATAGAGCGATATGAGGACTCCATTTCAAGAAAGAACAAGTTAAAAGTTAAATTCTACAAGTACTGTACTGTCTTCAGTTGTGACGAGACTTGTGCAACATGCGTTTCACGAAGTATTAGTACATTTGTATAAGGAAAAATATAATTGTACAAAAAAAGTGCACAAGTGACGTCATTTTTTCAAGCCAGAGTAAGTTTAACTGAAGTCATTCTAAATCCCTCATTGAAATCGAACACTTTATCAAAACACGCGCTTTAAATGTTCTACGCTGACGAACGAATGCATTGCGATTTTCTTCTTCCTCGGAAAAACTACGAGTATCAAACATGTTACACAGTATAAAATATTCACTTTACCATGGATGGGCAACTCGTGCTCCCGAAGTGCTAAAAAACCTTGAAAGAGAGAAAGACAGACGGAGCCAGCCGCAGCTGTTACAAGTTGTTTGTAGTTTCGCTGCGAAAGCCACGGTGCGCTCTGGCGGCTCATGCAGGTGGTCGTGATATCTATTCCATGATTTGAATTTCAGAATGACGCATAGTACAGTAATTATAGTAATTTTAGACAGACTGTACCTGAACACATAACAAAATTATATTATTTTCTAGCTTTGTAAATTAGTTTAGTACTGGAAACACAAACTGAATACAACCTTTTCAAGAGACAACAAATATAGCTGCAACACTTACTTATTATTACACTATTTGTTAATATTTCTTATTATATGTCTTATTTGAAACGTAGAACACTAGAATTTACAAGTCTTTATACATTGAAGAATCTTCCTCTGTTCTCAGAAAGGTAATAGTCTGTATTCGCAAACAATAACAAATTCAAGGAAGTATTTTTTACATGTCACGGCAGATAAAATAAGCTTACTTCTGAGCTCTTTCTTTACTTTGAGAGCTTTTACAATTCTTTCTTGTATCAAACTCTGCCTCGAGCACATACAGTATATATGGAAGCAAAGAGTATATTTGGAAATTCTGACTTAGGCAACATTACGAACAGTTCGATTCCTGATTTTGCTGGAATCTGAGTGGCGTGCTGTTCTGTAGATTTATTAATTCAAGCTATAAATTTTCAGGATTTTCTATCGGCGTAAGCCAAAAAGATTTCACAAAAATTTCAATTCCTTGTCAATTGTCACTGTTTCCCCAAACTTAGCAGTGAATTCTGCTGTAGGTCTTGAAGTAGGGTCTTATATTTGATAAGAAGATTTTCTTATCACTCTTCAAGATAGTTTGTAGTCAAAGAAAGTGAAGTTGTCTATGTTCTACAAGATACTGCCACATTTCAAATTTATCCATAAATGTTCTTAGCTAGTCGATTATATGTCGTGCAATTCTGTAACTCGCACGCACAACGTGCTAACGATATTTGATATAAGTCTCACCTTGTTGATATCTCATTTTTACCTTTAGCTGTTCTAAAGCAGATGCAGACAGTATTTCTTACTAAAACCTTCACTGTTAATTTGTAACATAAAATGTCATGGGTAAGAAAGTGTAATATAATGCAAATTTTTATCTCTCTACTTAATAAACAATTCTCTTTTTACTCGTAACTAAAGGGAAATGATCTGGGAATTATATTGTTTTTCACTTAAAACGAGCCGCCACTTACTGCAGACGCGATCGAACTTGTGTCTTGAAAGAACCGCACACAGACAGTACAGAGTCCGTTCTACCTGCACTGAGAAAGTGTTGACACTTTGAGAGCACGAGTTGCCCACCCATGCACTTTACAATCACTTGTATATAAATTTATCTACCTTCGAAGGTAGGTAGAATTGTAATGGCACCAAGAAGTGTAATATATTAACTTGTACTCTTTTCAAGAAATGCCTGTGCAATTGTAGAAATAACGCCTGTACAAATTCACTTGCACTTACAAGCGTTTACCTGTACTTTAGTGAAACAGAATACATGTTCCTTTCTAACAACTTCGTACAATTGTGTGCCTGTAATTTGTAATGTGTACCTACTTTCGTGAAATATGGACCTGATCTGATGTGAAATTTTCATGGATCCGATTTTTGTTGTGCTACGCAAAATATTGAACATTTTCACTGTTAATTTTATTTTTTGTTGATTTCCTGGTAGAAATAATGGAATATTTATTAAAATTTATTTATTTATTTTACTTATTTAACTAGCTAGCTAGTGAGTACAAATTAAATTTATAAAACAAAAATGTTTCTAGCCACTACCGTAAGAGCCAGGCTTGTGTACGGTGTGGTCTTAGTCAATAATATAACATAAAATTTACAAGGACAGTTTACTAAATACAGTAAGTAACTTAATTCAAACCAATAAATACAGTACAAGAGCAAGAATAAAGAAGAAAGAGGAAAGGAGAGAAAAATACACATTTAATATAAATTGACAATTCGACAGAACCCAGTGATATTCAATAAAAACCATGGAATATAGTCGACAGAAGTAAAAGGTAAAAAAATATATTTGTTAATATTATATGTCATGGATAATTTTACAAATTTCTTTTTTAAAAGCTTCCATTTTGAAATATTTCAAATTCGGAAAATGGTTTGTAATTTTACTATAAAGTCTTGGGCCGAAACTAGCACCATGTTTAAGAGCTGCACTTGTATGACATTTAGGCTCAATTAATGGGAAAGTAGACTTTTGTCTTCGAGTACGACATTCATGTCGATTAGATTTATGTTTTATTTTATTTCTGTGGTAGTAAGTTAGTAAACTATATTTATACATTTCTTGAATGGTAAATACTTTAAAATCTGTATAAATTAAATTTGTTGGGTAATTCATATTTTTGGTCAGACAAATTTTTATTAATCTTCTGTGTAATAAAATTAATGGATTAAGTACAGATGATGCTACTCCACCCCAATTTATTACACCATATTGTATTAATGATTGTACCGACGCTAAAAATATTATTCTCAATGCCTCCTTAGTGATAAAATTTCGAAGTATTACGAATTTACAAATGTAAGCCCTATACTTCAGTTTTTGGACAACATTTCTGTTGATGTTAATAGATAGTCTTTTAAACAATTTTTCTTTTATTGCTGAAGGAAGTAAATAGCACGCTACAATCGTAAAACATTCTAGTTAAATTCCAAATACCTTTTCTTAGTTTCCTATTTTTAGAATAAAACTACATAATCTGAACTACTGCTTTACTAGCAACTTTTAAAAATCGAACACGAGAATAACGCCATTCACTGACAGAGACTGTCGTACTCCCCCCCCCCCTCCCGCTCGTGTGCCGCTGTCTTCAGTTCCTGCAGTCAGTTACTCTGCAAAGCCTTTGACGGCGGACACTTCGGGTTAGACTTCACTCTATAGAAAAGTTTACCGTAGCAAATTAGATACGATTGAATTAAATAAGCCCATTAGGGTACGCATCACCTCAATTGCTTTGCCGGGGCACCACTCCAAACTTCAGAGCGGCAGAAACTCGCGTGCAGTGGCGGATCCAATTGCTCGATCACTCAGTGACGTGTCAAAATGATCTGCTCAGTCTATCACTCCTCCTTTTCTGGTTCAAGTATTAAGTCTTTTATTACGTTCCTTTCTACACAACGAAACAGCCAGTTAGTTCATCCTAGTAGCTGAGGCTACTCATTTCGTAGTTTTTCATGTTAAAAAAACTACAGAAATCTTGGGATGAGTTCTGAAAAGAATGTATGTTTAGTCATCTTCCAAAATCAGGGATTAAAATCTGGTAAGCTGTGTAGTCTTTGGTTCACTTAGCATCAACAATGTATTCCTGAAGAAAATAGTTCGAAACACGACTTAAACTCAAGTAGGTATTCCCGTTCACTATTCCTTCCAGTGCATCCTTCAGTAGACAGTTTGTTCTCAGTCAGTGACCCAACTATAGTAGAGCATCGGTTATCCTAATACCGATCAACCGAAACGTCGGTTAACCGAAAGCGTGCCTTGAAGAAGTTCCGCTAGTGCTGTTTGCGAGATTTGGCTGCAAAAAAAAAAATCTCAGCTCTGGAGAGAAAAAAAACTTCTTTTCCTAATATTCTTTTCTTTAATATCAGCGTTTCTTTTGTTTAATACTGCTCCTATGACTCCGGTACAAATTGTTTTCGTAAATGATCGGTTATCCGAAAAATCAGTTATCCGAACACCCCCCCGTCCCCAACTGTTTCGGATAATCGATGCTCTACTATAATTCCTTTTTCTATTGCTGAACAGTTTCAGCATCATTCTTTCTTCACCTACTTTTTCCAACACAGCTTTATTTCTTATTCTGTTTGTCCATTTCACACACTCCATTCTTCTCCATATTCACATTTCTAATGCTTCTAGTCGTTTTTCTTCACTTCGTCGTAATGTCCATGTTTCTGCCCCATACAATGCACACTACACACAAAGAACTTCACTAGTCTCTTCCTTAGTTCTTTTTCCAGAGGTCCGCAGATGATGTTCCTTTTTCTACTAAAATCTTCCTTTTCCATTGCTATCCTCCTTTTGACTTTATGGCAGAAGCTCATGTTACAGCTTATAGTACACCCCAAGTATCTGAAGCTGTCCACTTGTTCTACTGTCTCATTTCGAATTCACACGTTTACCTTCTTTATTTTTCTTCCGATAACCAAGTGCAATAGAAGTCAACAGAGCGACATATTTCGGAGGGAAAGTAAATCGAGCGATTCTCTGCCGTAGATTTACAGCATTATAAAATAATTCTGTCCTGGAATGAAAAGAAATTAATCAAAATTCACTGTTTGTTGTCCACATAAAAGTTTAGAGGTAGGGAACCACATAACATGGCTTAAGTGTGAGTGGGTTCACACCTGTGGAGTAACGGTTAACGCATCTGACCGTGAAACGAGCGGGCCCGGGTTCAAATCCTGGTTGGAACAAGTTACGTGATTGACTCATTTCGCCAGCATTATTACCTCTCATCTCATTGAAACACTATATAACCACAGCAATTGAAAAACGTCGTAAAATAGCCAATAAAAAACAATGCAGCGCGTTCACGGAAAACAAATATAGCGCGGCGTATTATATGAATTCTCTAAATTCAAAACTCCGTAAAAACCATTTTGTTCATAAATGAGTTATGCCCACATATTGTTTGCTAAGAATGAATTCTAATCATTCATATAGTTTGAATTCAAAAAGCCATTAAATTGAAAGCAAAAGGTTTTTTAAAAGTCATTGTTAGGTTGAAAATTTCTTCTATTTTCCATCAGTTACTGTCAAAATCCTTTAATCTGTGAAAGTGGATATAGGGGATTTTGAATCTATAGGATTCATATCGCGATTGAGGCTAGCCCGCATCCTACTACTGAGTCATAGCGAATCGATAGAACCTTCTCCTCGGCCTTCCCTCAAGCTTGCGAGTGCCGCTGCCTGAGAGCAAGACCGTCGCGTGTCGCTACGAGGCTTCTGCCACAAGCCTCTAACAGTGAATTTAATATATGGAAGGATCGGAGTGAAACTAAGTGTTATGATACATCGTTATTACGAACTTATACTGTTAATAAATATAGTAACTCAAGTTTTTTGGATAGGCTAAGTCTCAGAAGCCTCTTAAGAACTTAGCCACTGCACATAAGCCTATCACATGTCATATAATATATGAGGCGTTCAGAGCAGTGGCGGTTCCTCGGGGGAGGGAAGGGAGGAACGTCCTCCTCACATTTTTCTTCTTTTGAAAGTAAATACCAAATGAAATATATGCTTTGAAATTCGAGGAAGATCCGATAATTTTTAAGTTCACAGCTATAAGAAAACCTCGGTTGATCGAGTTTTTAACGACGCGCACTCATGTGCTACTAGAAAACTGTGAGAAGGATGCGAGATTGTTTGTGTGGAGGAATGACAATCCATTCCTCCTTTACTGCAGTTAACACACACAGACAACAGCGCACTAGCGGCCAGAGAAAGAAGCAGAGTTTTAAAGCAAGTAAATGAACGGATAGGGAGGAGATCATCCTCTGAATCAGCGCATGGACGGGAAATAGAAACAGACTGGTCGTGCAGCAAGTTCGCTACCGCTGCCATCTAACGATGCTGCATTCAACCAGACTATAACACATCTAGGAGGAGACACAATAAAAATAGTTTCAACGCAAAGCTATGAAAGACACCATATATATTTTTTTTAAATTATAGATCAAAATATATTATTCATTGCACTTTATAAAAGCTACTATTCATGGTTTGAAACTTTCGAGGATATCTGAAAGTTGAAGTTGGATTTATATAAAACAAAGAGGAAGTAGTTCTACATTAGTATCGCAGATGTTTTTGGCCCCTGAAATTCAGTTCCATTCATTGTCTACTAGACAAGACAACAGCCAAGTTGTCAGTTTTGCAGAAATATCTTTTAAATTGAAGTACTCCAAACTACATTATTTTTAACATAAAAAAATTAATCGGTCACCGGCAGCTTTGAACAATAATAGTAGTATGACTTTACAAGAACTGACATTCTTGAAAAGCATGTGATACTGAACTTGTAAAATGTATATGTGTACATGTGGCAACACAGATCACGTGGGTGGGTGCAGTTTTCTCGCTTTCCTAACAGATTATTTCTCATTCTCATTTCCGTAAAACGGTTCCGGTTACGAGTTAGTAGCTAGTCTCTTCCAACACGTGTGATGCTGTAGTGTGCGTGAAAAATGCTGCGAGGTTGTGAATTTCCTTGTAATTATCCAACAATGAATGGAACTGAAAACATATTATATTTTGGACAATTTAGGAAACTCAGTTTACAAAAACAGATTATTGCTATACAAAAGGGAAGGCCAACCCCAACACTACCTGGTCTTACATGTATGCACGTAGGCTAATTTGTAGCATGTTTCTCTCAAGAAGGTGTCATTTTGCGCTGTTAACTTCTTTCCTCCTGTTAAGAAATATGCAGGAGCCGCCACTGGTTCAGAGCTAAAGTGGATCAAGTCCATGAGACGTAGTTTTGAGATAATAGGACTTAAAGATAATTTGCTCTAGTGGATTATCTAATTTCAATAATTTTATTGCTCCATTCTGAAATTGTAGATTTATAAAATATAAACAATTGTGATGTTAATTCATGCAACGCTTTGGTGACTTGATCCACTATGGCTCAGAACATCGTGAAAAAATAATCTGAGCCAAAAGTGACTGGTGTCACCTACCGGCGAATGCTTGGAATTAAGACTTGATCCATTACTGCTCGGAAAAGATTCAACTTCAGATAATCAGAAAATGAATTAAACTCAGTTCATGAAAATTTGTGACTTGATCCACTTTATCTCTGAACGCCTCATATATAGGCCTATATAATATATCATATCATATCATATCATATCATATCATATACATTCATTGTGTTCTGCCCAAGGGAAGGTCTTTCACTGCAAACCCAGCATTATCCAGTCTTTCCTATTTTCTGCCTTCTTTGTCTCCTCATATGATCCATATATCTTCTTCTCCCAGCTCTTCTCCCGTTTACCATTCCTTTCAGTGCATTCTTCAGAAGGCAGTTTCTTCTCATCCAATGCTCTAGTCAATTCCTTTTCCTCTTCCTGACCAGTTTCAGCATCATTCTTTCTTCATCCACTCTTTCCAACGCAGCTTAGTTTCTTATTCTGTCTGTCCAGTTCACATACTCCATCTTTCTCCATATCCACATTTTAAATGCTTCTAGCCGCTTCTCTTCACTTCGTCGTAATGTCCATGTTTCTGCCTCATACAGTGTCACACTCCATACAAAGCACTTTCTCTTCCTTAGTTCTTTCTCCAGAGATTCGCAGAAGATGCTCCTTTTTCTATTAAAAGCTTCCTTTTTATATCATATATCATATCTTATCATATATCATATCATATATCATATCATATCATATCATATCATATCATATCATATCATATCATATCATATATTACTATCTTATCATATAACATATACCATATATCATATCTTATATAATTTATCATGTATTTATTTTATTTATTTATTTAATTTAGTTATTTATTTAACTAGCTTAGCTAGTGAGTGTTACGATAAAAGAGTAATGGAACGGAGAAAAATTCTCTCCGGCGCCGGGATTTGAACCCGGGTTTTCAGCTCTACGTGCTGATGCTTTATCCACTAAGCCACACCGGATACAACTCCGACGCCGGATAGAATCGTCTCAGATTAAGCTCCAACTCTTGGGTTCCCTCTAGTGGCCGCCCTCTGCACTACGTCATAGATGTCTATGAACGCAGGACCGAAGTCCACACATGTGCTGAGATGCACTCGATATGAGTGACTAGTTGGCCGAGATCCGACGGAATGAGCGCCGTCTTAAATCACGAAGTGATTTACGCATATCATATATATTATTTTAATGTACCGAAGTACATATGATATTTCCATGCAGATATTCTGCGTCATCATACGATGAAAGAGAATTTTTCTCCGTTCCATTACTCTTTCATCGTATGATGACGCAGAATATCTGCATGGAAATATCATATGTACTTCGGTACATTAAAATAATATATAGTGAGTGTTAGTTGGGAGGCCAGAGGGGAAAAGACCTTTGGGTAGGCCGAGACGTAGATGGGAAGATAATATTAAAATGGATTTGAGGGAGGTGAGATATGATGATAGAGACTGGATTAATCTTGCTCAGGATAGGGACCAATGGCGGGCTTATGTGAGGGCGGCAATGAACCTCCGGGTTCCTTAAAAGCCAGTAAGTAAGTAGCTAGTGAGTACAAATTAAAATTATAAAACAAAAATGTTTCTAGCCACTACCCTAAGAGCCAGGCTCGTGTACTGTGTGGTCTTAGTCATGTATCATATTATATCAGATATATTATATCATATATCATATCTTATCATATAATGTATCATATATCATATCAGATATATCATAGGCTATCTTATCTTATCATATATCATATCTTACCATATAACATATCATATCATATATCATATCATATCATATTTTATCTTATCTTACCATATAACATATTATATCTTATCATATATCATAACATATCATATATCATATCATATCTCATATCATGTCATGTCATATCATATATAATAACATATACCATATCATATCATGTCATATCATATATCATATCATATCATGTCATATATCATAACATATATCATATCATATCATATCTCATATCATAACATATATATCATATCATATCATATATCATATCATATCTCATATCATAACATATCATATATCATATCATATCATATCTTATCTTACCATATAACATATCATATCTTATCATATATCATAACATCATATATCATATCATATCTCATATCATATCATGTCATGTCATATCATATATCATAACATATATCATATCATATCTCATGTCATGTCATATCATATATCATATCATATCATATATCATATCATATCTCATATCATATCATATCTTTTCTTACCATATAACATATCATATCTTATCATATATCATAACATCATATATCATATCATATCTCATATCATATCATGTCATGTCATATCATATATCATAACATATATCATATCATATCTCATGTCATGTCATATCATATATCATATCATATCTCATATCATATCATATCTTTTCTTACCATATAACATATCATATCTTATCATATATCATAACATCATATATCATAACATATATCATATCATATCTCATGTCATGTCATATCATATATCATATCATATCTCATATCATATCATATCTTTTCTTACCATATAACATATCATATCTTATCATATATCATAACATCATATATCATATCATATCTCATATCATATCATGTCATGTCATATCATATATCATAACATATATCATATCATATCTCATGTCATGTCATATCATATATCATATCATATCATATCTCATATCATATCATGTCATGTCATATCATATATCATAACAAATATCATATCATATCTCATATCATATCATATATCATATCATATCATATCTCATATCATATATCATATCATATCTCATATCATATCATATCATATCATATCATATCATATCATATCATATCATATCATATCTCATATCATATCATATCATATCATATCATATCTCATATCATATATCATATCATATCATATATCATATCATATATCATATCATATATCATATCATATATCATATCATATATCATATCATATCATATCATATCATATATCATATATCATATCATATCATATGTATCAATATTAAATTATCGTAGGCCGATATGATCTAGTATGTCGGAGCGCACTTGATGCGGTGAAATCATTAGTTTGCTGAATCCGCCACTGCACAGTCCGTCGCTGATCTTGATCCATGTCAAAACATCGGAACGGGAGTGAGTGCTTTAAACAACGTAATGGGATCAGATTAACAGCTCGGGATGTAATGACAGGGGCGTTCTTTAACTCCATTTAGAGATCATTGTGGGGGATGTAATCAGGGTGACCCGGCCCATCGAGCGTTATGATGGGATTGGATCGAGCCAGCAGGTGGTTCCTCCGCTCGAGCAGGCCTGAAAAGAGCGCTCGTGTTGCCTGCACGATGACACGGCTCGTCCCTCCACACGGGATGGTCTGCCTGTCTGTCTACTGAGGGACATCGCAACGAAATTTGCGCTGGATAAATTCCCGAGAAGATCAACACAGTGATCAGCCATTCACTTCAATTACTTGAGTTGAGATACATCGCATGAAAAGGAAGCACCTCGTCGATACCAGCTATAGAGACTCCGGACTGTACATAATTGTACGTGTATGTAGCCTAAGTGAAACCATAAAACGCAATGTAGCTACCTCGGAATAAAACAATCAAGTGAAATTTCATAAAGGAGTGGTTTCTTATGATTGTGAATGGGTGAATGGATTAGTGCAGGCATGTCAATTAATGCCCACAGGAGCAAGCGCGCGCTTTAGAGCCCAGGAGAACCTGAACGCTTTACAGCGGAAAGGAAAGAGACACAAGAAAGAGGTAGTATATGCCGCTTGGTCGAGCTATATTCAGGGATGGCCAGCACTGATTCGATACAAAAAGGGAAGGGAACTTATTAAAATTGTATCCATGTTAATTTTTAGATTTGCCTGAGAAGTATAAGTGCATTATAAGAATGTAAGTTTTAATTTTAATGCTCATTTTTCACAAGTTTGATTTTTTTATTCAAAAGAAATATTTTCTCAACTTTTCGTATGAAAAAGTGAAATTTTCAGGTATAGGCCTATTTATTTAGTAACCTTACAGAATGTTTTCGTAAATCTAATATAGGGGAGACTGTTGTACCTTTAGCATAGTGTACCTTTGAACATTTTTTGTTTTTTTTTTTTTTTTAATTTTTGCTGCTACCTAGAGGACTCAAACTGAAGTAGATTGTAGAGAAAGCCGCTAAGTAGCTCTGGTCGTAGTTTCAGTTTGATTTACTGCAAAGTGTGAGTTCCGTGGACAAAAGAAGTATTTTAGTACCAAAAGTAAACATTTCGTTCAATCATATATATCATCTAACATAAAACCCGATTGTATTTGTTAATATCTTTCAAGTACGGTGTGTTCCCTATCATCTGGTGAGTAATAACATATTTTAATTTCCATGATTTATTCGACTCTCTTAGTTTTCGGTGCCATATTTGTTTAAACGTGCACCCTCTTGTACCTTTGAACACAAAAGATCTTGTACCATGGAACATGTTCCACATTACACGATACTATCGGTTTTTGTTTTTCTTTTATTTTAAGGTCATGTCACGAAGGAAGTCTGGAATTAAAGAGACCCCCAATTGATCCGGATCCCTTGAAGAAGCTGTTATTGCTTCTCCAGGAAAGAAAATCTAAATCAGAGAAGCCTGCTCTGGTTTATGATTGCAAATACATTTTAAATACGATTGTCAGTTTTTATAGCTATATTCCCACCTATATTCCATGTGTTTCAACTTACAAGAGTGTATGTTCCAAGGTACATGATCCTGTTGTACCTTTGAACACATTACATATCCCTTCATTTTATTTTTTCCATCCTTAATAGATCTGTAAAACGGGAAAATACATACAGGAAGTTGTAAAGGAATCTTCAATAATTATTTCAAGCATTTTTTCATTTAAAAAATTTAATTTCCCAAATTAAAAAAAAAATGTCAAAAGTGTTTAAAGGTACAACGTCTCCCCTACCGTATATACGTATTACTGAAGATAGTGTATTCAAAATTTTTAAAATATTCGCATGGAAATTGTTTGTAAGGAAATGAATTAACAAAGCAACTACTGTTACATCATAAGCAAAAGATACGTGCCCATGTGTTGTAAAAATGTCAGCTCTATAGCTTCAGCAGATTTCGAGAAAATAATTTAATATTCTGATGATAGGAAGTTGCTCACAAATATCACCTTAAAAGCATAATGCGATAAGAGTTTTGTTATGTAATATTAGTTACACTTAAAACAGATACAGTACCTAGGTAACTTTGCTTTGTACTGTAATATTGTTTTGATTAGTTTATTGATTACTTTTGTAAGGCTAAAGATACCATCAATGTAAATTCCAACTTATCATGTCATACTCAATCTCTTTCTTTGGAATATCACTTTCTTTATGAATGATGTGTTTCATCCACTTAATACAGCATAATATTATACTACTATGGAATTTAAGTGAATATTCCTTCTTAACTCTCTATTATGTTATTAAGATTTAAAACACAAGTGCAATATTAAGAAATCAGTGTTAGTACTTTTCTTTTACAGACAATATAGATAATATTAAACAGAAAGAAGCCATATAAAAATAACGACATAAAATTTCACGTTCCGTTTGAAGTTTGTGCACCATTGTTTTCTTAATCCAACAGGCTGCTTCCTCTTTCCATACTTAGCGCTTGCTGCCCGCTCACGACGTCAAGGTCAGACAAAATGCGCTTACTTTGACATCACTGGATTAGTGTATTGACTATAGGTAAAGGATGGAATGCTAGAGCTCTGGGCTTCCTTCCAGGCGGCCCGGCTTCGATTCCAGTCTTGGTCGTCATGGGTTTTGTACAAGTACAGCACGCCGCACCGTGAAGTTAACCCTGTCTACGGTATGGATGATGATATTTTAATTAATGGTGGCGAAATGAGTCCGAGATCCAATGCCGAAAGTTAATCAGCAATTCAGCTTCAATTGGTTGAGGGGGGAAAACCCCGGAAAAACCAGCCGGACAGAAGGATAAAACGAATCCACGTGTACCTACGTACGCTATGTCACTCATATGGAGCCCACTATACTAAACTGAGAATTAAATTTTTACGTGTGCGAGAAATAATGAGATATAATTATTTATTATAAAATATGTCGTGTTGGAATTTGTGATGGACAAAGTAAACATTGTTGTAGAGGGTTATTCTTCTGGTACTTCCTTTCCACGAATGCCAACCAGGCTACAACGAGACTTAAACAGTCATTGCATAAATACAGGGACATCACTTTATTTTACCAACATTTTTAACATTAACCTGGCTATACTCGGAAACACTGTTGCCCCCTTCCATTACAGGAGTTTGATGTTTACTAGTGCAATATGTAAACAAATCATTTTACTAGGTATATGAGGAGAGAAAAGTAGTGTATCCATTTATGTTGTAGGGAAATACGATATTACGATTATCAGTTTGATCATCACTTTTACGGAATTTATCAAAATACAGTAGAGTAGTAACATTTTTTTTTTTTTTCAAAAACTGAACTTTTTAGGCGGCTATGTTCGTTATGTAATGTCTACTTTATTTAACATATTAATTATTGATGTTAACATACAATATAGAGAGTGCATTTAAATTGAGGGGGTCATAAGTAAAGGGCTGTAAGTGCACTTAAGTTACTTTTGAGAAAATGGGGTTTACATATTTAAGCTTCCGTAAAACCGGTGAAATTTTTATTTAAATTTTAATGTGTGATGCGATTGAAATATCCCTTTGCCACTAAAATTTTAGATACTTTAGCTTACACTGGATGCACTTAACTCATGTTATTACAAATGTCACTAGCATTCCTTTGCTTCCAGCCACCTCAATTAAAAATAAACTAATCTGAATTTTTAAACAAGTTGCTGAAAATGGTTGCCGTTCATTACAATGCAGGCTTCAATTCTTTACGCATATTATTAAAAACATTTTGAAGCATATTCTCTGAAATTGAATTTATCGTTTCTTGAATATAATTTTTAGTACGATATTATTAATATAGGTTCTTTCTTCTATAGAAAACGCAACCACATTTCTGAAACACACTATACACTGCAGTGTTTACTTCACTGCTTGAAGACTTCGAATGCAACAGCGGCCGTAAGTTTGTGTGTCTGACGGGAGCAAGGACATTAGTGAAGGGGTGGGAGTGAAGTACATTCAGAAATGCAGATACAATAAAAATGAAAGTAAAAATAAAATGATGTCCCTGTACAATAGGTCTGTAGGGTGCACAATGAATCAAAGCAAATCTATGTGTGTGTATGTGTTTGTGTGTGTGTGTGTGTGTGTGTGCGTGCGATGTAACGAATGTATGTAATGTATGTATGTATGTATTAGAGATGAACAACGATGGAGGAAGCAAGACTATAACAGCGCTCGCAAAGACGAAAACCCGCCCGACAATGTTGTAAGACTTATACGTGGCATCGGTGACGTAAAGACTGCTTGTGAGTGTTTCGAGACGTCGAGATTGATCACTCCCGAAGTTCCGAACGTCAAGCAGCCTTGAATCGCCACAGTTGTTCATACCTGACTGAACTTTTATCTACTTTGGCAACTGTTATATATGTATAAACAATCAAGTAGCCTATTTGAAACAACATCTCTACCTTTCAGTGTATAATAATCCGTTCCCCAGTCTTTATTTAATTACTAGGTCCTTATTAAAAGGCTAGGAATTTTCTTT
This sequence comes from Periplaneta americana, assembly GCF_040183065.1. Lineage (NCBI taxonomy): Eukaryota > Metazoa > Arthropoda > Insecta > Blattodea > Blattidae > Periplaneta > Periplaneta americana. The sequence continues at coordinate 177,236,608 of NC_091123.1, forward strand.
TCATATGTTTGAGATGAAGTGTGCAATCTCAAGTAAAAAGATATTAACGTTATGTTTTATGTTTCTTAGAAATGCAAATTTATTTGAGAATTGTTTTTTGTCTATTTATATAACCATAGGTAATATCATATAATAGAACCAGAACATTTTGATAACTAAGATACTGTTCTGTTTTGTCTTTTTGTCTCATTTAAACATTTATAATGCTATTTATTTCAATGATGTATGTTATTCAAAGTTACGAAATCTTTCCACGCCGACCAAATGCTATTTCGAGAATGATGAGCGGGACTCGAAGCGCACGAGAATGACGAGACGAGACTCGAAAGACAAATGCAGCGAACACAGCGAGCGAGAGCGGCAGTTAGTTTTGTTCATCTCTAGTATGTATGTATGTATGTATGTATGTATGTATGTATGTATGTATGTATGTATGTATGTATGTATGTATGTATGTATGTATGTATGTATGTATGTATGTATCAGAGTGCTGCATTGAAGTTAAATCGCTCTCTTGAACTCGGTCGAGTGTCGCACCCTCGAGTGAGATAAGATCGGTCGTGATACGCCCGTAATAAATAGAAGCACAGTACAAGGTCATCTCACCGACATGTCTTATCTTGTATGGAAGGCGACAGATAAGATACACATATGTTTTGCTCACACGGTAAAAATAAGGCTTTATTTTCTGCGTTTATGACAAACCTTTAATGGAACAGTCAATGGAACGTACCAAAACAGGAACATGAAGTTATAAATAAAATAGTATGAAAAACTACGATATACAGTTATTATTGCTAATTAATAATTATTCAATATTTGATTTACCACATATATAATATGATAGGTCCACATAGTGTTCCGCCTATATAATGCGATAATGTAGAAACGTTTTACAAAATATTATTGATATAGCAGTAGATTAATAACTATATTAGTACAGAGATAACGTCATAGAAAATATAATAAAACAAATAATCATGCTGCACAACTGTTACAGACGCAAAGATTGATACACTAATTATTAGAGATTATTGTTATTACTACTAGAAAACTTTATACATTTCTTGCATTATCGTGATTGTGTTCTCCGTTTATAATAATTACATTTACACCCAATAACATCTATCAGATATGGCAAAAACAAAATCACTCCTGTGTGGGGGGGGGGGGAACATTTACCTACAACATTTATATTACATCGGCTTATACCGTTTGAGGATTTATCGCTCGCGACAATTTTACCCATCATGCATGTGCGCTACCTATGGGATTATGCTATGAACTACTCGGCGCTCGAGCGAAAACGTCCGATGCAAACCTCTGGTATGTATGTATGTATGTATGTATGTATGTATGTATGTATGTATGTATGTATGTATGTATGTATGTATGTATGTATGGCGGGCTGAACCCCGCTCCTCGGGTCCCTGTATGTATGAATGTATGTATGTATGTAACGTATGTAATGTATGTATGTAACGTATGTAATGTATGTATGTATGTAACGTATGTAATGTATGTATGTATGTTATGTATGTATGTATGTATGTATGTATGGCGGGCTGAACCCCGCTCCTCGGGTCCCTGTATGTATGTAATGTATGTGTGTATGTATGTATGTAACGTATGTAATGTATGTATGTATGTAACGTATGTAACGTATGTAATGTATGTAATGTATGTAACGTATGTAATGTATGTATGTATGTAACGTATGTAATGTATGTATGTAACGTATATAATGTATGTATGTAACGTATATAATATATGTATGTATGTGTGTATGTATGCATGTATGTGTGTATGTATGTATGTATGTGTGTATGTATGTATGTATGTATATATGTATGTGTGTATGTATGTATATATGTGTGTATGTATGTATGTATGTATGTATGTATGTAATGTAATGTATGTATGTATGTATGTATGTACAGTATGTATGTATGTATGTATGTATGTATGTATGTATGTGTGTGTGTATGTATGTATGTATGTATGTGTGTGTGTATGTATGTATGTATGTATGTGTGTATGTATGTATGTGTGAGTGCATGTATGTATGTAATGTATGTGTGTATGTATGTATGTTACGTGTGTATGTATGTATGTATGTATGTATGTGTGCATGTATGTGTGTATGTATGTATGTATGTATTATGTATGTATGTATGTATGTGTGTATGTATGTATGTATGTATGTATGTGTGTATGTATGTATGTAATGTATGTATGTATGTGTGTATGTATGTATGCATGTGTGTATGTATATATATATATATTTTTTTTTTTTTTTGTATATCAGCATGCTCCATTACATTGGAGTAATACTACATGCTTTACATAAAATATTACAATAATTAGTTACATAATTTATGAGAACAAGATATTTACAATTTTTATTGCGATGTTGAAATTCTTATAGATACAAGTGTTGCCTAATTGTACTTCTATATATTTTAGGTTACCATCATTGTTAATATTATTTCTAATTTCAATTCTGTTACATTTTGCCAAATTCTATGGATTTTATAAATTTTCTGAAGCTTTTGAGGTATGCTGTTGTGAACTGATCAAAAGGTGGAGGCCAGGTTTGACCTGTGCGTATTATACTAGCTCGTAGGATTCTTCTTTCTTTTATCAGTGTGGCACATCTTAGTAGTATATGGTTGACTGTCTGTTCTTCTTTTAGTCTGCAAGGGCACGTTGGAGTTGGAATAATCTTGAATCTGTGAAGGTACGATCTTGTGAAGCCGTGACCTGTCACAATAGAAGTAAATTCTGCCCCGACAGGTAAATTTATCTTCAATCTATCTTTAATTGATGGGAAGAATGATTTCGTTATTGCGCCCTTAGTTGAGATAGTCCACTGCTCTTGCCATTTTCTTAAGGTCTTTTCTCTCTCTTCTGTTACTATGGTATCTCTCGGTATTTTGTTATAAGCTATTTCCCCTTCATCTTCTATGGCGGCTTGTTTGGCAAGACGGTCAGCTATCTCATTCCCTACTATTCCGACATGGGCCTTCACCCACCTAAAGAGAACTGTCCATTGCTGTCTCTCCAATTTTTTCAATTCTCTCTTTATATTTTCAATTATTGGATTATGTTTATTCTTGTTCTGTAAAGTGTCCAGTGTCACTTTGCTGTCTGTGTTAACTACTGCAATATTCTCTGTTTCTTCTGTTATTTCTACATTCTCAATGTGTTGTAGTACCTTCAAGATTGCTATTTGTTCTGCCTGATTGTTAGAACATTTTTCATGCAGTTGTATGTGTGTATGTGTGTATGTGTGTATGTATGTATGTATGTATGTTTGTATGTGTGTATGTTTGTATGTGTGTGTGTATGTATGTATGTATGTATGTATGTATGTTTGTATGTGTGTATGTGTATGTGTGTATGTATGTATGTATGTATGTATGTATGTATGTGTATGTATGTATGTTTGTATGTGTGTATGTTTGTATGTGTGTATGTGTGTATGTATGTATGTGTATGTATGTATGTATGTTTGTATGTGTGTATGTGTGTATGTATGTATGTATGTATGTGTATGTATGTATGTATGTATGTATGTATGTTTGTATGTGTGTATGTGTGTATGTATGTATGTGTATGTATGTATGTATGTATGTATGTTTGTATGTGTGTATGTGTGTATGTATGTGTGTATGTATGTGTGTATGTATGTGTGTATGTATGTATGTGTGCATGTATGTATTTAATGTATGTGTGTATGTATGTATGTATGTATGTTACGTGTGTATGTATGTGTGTATGTATGTAATGTATGTATGTATGTGTGTATGTATGTATGTTACGCGTGTATGTATGTGTGTATGTATGTATGTATGTATGTATGTATGTATGTATGTATGTATGTATGTATGTGTGTGTGCATGTATGTATTTAATGTATGTGTGTATGTATGTATGTTACGTGTGTATGTATGTGTGTATGTATGTAATGTATGTATGTATGTGTGTATGTATGTATGTATGTATGTTACGCGTGTATGTATGTATGTATGTATGTATGTATGTATGTATGTATGTATGTATGTATGGCGGGCTCCTCGGTCCGTCTGCACCTGCTCTCGTTGTGATGCTTCTCGTCGTTAGTCATAGCGCCGCTCCGGCCGCTGTAATCACGCTGGGCTGGTGTAAATCTGCAGATCCAAATACGAACGCAAATCTGTCCTCTAAATGGGCTGCCATATGAAAAATGGTCGGGGCGAGGCGGGGTGAAGGGCAGTGCATAACTTTGATTGAACCATGCAACTTCTGTAATATATTTTCTTTTTCCACTAATATCTAACCCCTTTCATTGGTTTAGCTATTTTGGATTGGATTTCATGGTACGGCTTAGTATTTCTATTAGAATCGACTACTCTTGGTGCCAGCCAGCAGGAGCCTCAGCTGCAATTCAACGCAACAGTTAATGAAAATCGGGTTTGGGGGGGTGGGGGTGGGGGTGGCTGCTGGCCTCTGAAAAGCCGCACACTGCTGCTGCGCTCATTCCTACCCCCAAAAGCCATGGCATTGCCAGCAGTAGTACATTATAAAACGAAACTAGTGGCTTTCAATAGGAGGAGCATTGAAACGCAGAGAGAACCGAGTAAAACCGTTGACTCGCCCCCCATAGCCTCTGTGTGTTCTAATTAATCAACTGACTGACTATCTCTGACTTATTAACGTCATTCATGTAGTATTTCAGTATAGAGTGCGAGGGACAGAGAATATTGTAAACCGAAAGGTACAAGCTGCAGTCGTTCCTAACTTGATGCCGGGTTTCAAGTCACAGTTTCGTGTCTTATTACTTTATTTTATTCCGACACGTGACAAATTGTTGAGTTTGGCTTGAGGAGTTCGTAGTTCGATCCCTCTGCACGGGGGGTCTCAAGTACGATTTATCCTGAATTATCATTCAACTAACTCGAATTAGATTCCCGGAAGAAAAATGAAGATTTAACACCTGTGGCGGCTCGTGATAAAATATTATGGCCCAATTGTATAAAACTCCCTGACTAAAGATCAACTTTGATCGAAGATCGAAAAGTGAACCGAGTTCAGACACTTCTTCTATTGTATAAAACTTTTCTGCGACCAAATTACCTTGGTTCAAATGCAATCTAAGTTTACGTGAAAAGGATTTGGCAACATCGCATAAACAGGTGAAATACGTGATGCGCGGACAGGTTTGTTCAGTGTTGCCAATCTAGCGACTTTAACTCTTTTTCAACAACAATTTCTTTTAACTTTTATATTGCTTAAATAGGGATTTAGTGACCTTTTTAGCACCCCATAGTGACAAAATTTAATCTTTCTTTGTTGATAATGAGAAATCTAGCGACTTTACAACTACTTTTTGGCAACTTTCCGTATTACACTCTGTTGGAGACACTGGTTTTTTTTTTTTTTTTTTTTGCAATGTAAATAATGGCGGACAATAAGAAGAAGGTTGACTGTTCTCCAAGTTGTTATCATGTTATGGTGTTTGATACTGCTAAACATAATAAAGCTTTATAAAACGACAATTTTCGTTTAGTAATACAGTTAATTGAACATTTATGAATGTACCTATCATATTCATTAATAATTAATGGTTGTTATAAACATAATATAATTATAGGTTATGTTATTTGATACTGCTGAACACGATAGAGCCTTATAAAATATAAGATTGTTTGTGTATTAAGGCAAGAAATTGAAAGAAATATATATAAATGTACCTATCATATCTATTAATATTAATAATAATGGATATTTTATTTGCACAATCTGTCACTCGTATATTTCAAACAGAAAAGAAATAACTGAACTTGGATCATCTAACTTAATCGGAGAAATTTCTTCAGTCAAAGTTGACTTTAGTTTGAGACAAATTAATCTCAGATTAGACTTTATACAACACAAGATTCCAAGTTCAGCTGAAACAAGGATCAATTTAACCTCTGATCTAAGATTAAATGGTTTATACAATCGGGCCTATGTGTGTTCACAATTTTGTGGTTCCAAAATCGAAGAGAATTTGAAATCGTACGTTTAGTCTAATATGAAATGTCATGATTCCAATGTTTCACTATCGAAAAAAAAAACCGTATATAAATTCAAAACAACATATAATAATAATAATAATAATAATAATAATAATAATAATAATAATAATAATAATAATAATAATGAAACTCAGTCTTTTTATTTCCAATTTTTCTTGGTAACCCAGTTTACCCAGTTCTTTACTGTTCAAAATTACTTGAACAGAGTTCATTGTTTACGTCTGTTAAAACTGAATACATACCACGATCTCCTTATTTACAAACGCGTGTGCTCAGTAATATATTTTGATTCACAACACACTGATACACTATAGCCTATACCAGTACTGTAATCCCACTCGCATAGATTACTATAAATACATGCCAGTAGTCGACCTGGTTGGCAAGTTGGTATAGCGCTGGCCTTCTATGCCCAAGATTGCGGGTTCGATCCCGGGCCAGGTCGATGGCATTTAAGTGGGCTTAAATGTGACAGGCTCATGTCAGTAGATTTACTGGCATGTAAAAGAACTCTTGCAGTTGCGAGCGTCGTTAAATAAAACATAACATTTAACATTTACATGCCAGTAAATATTATTCTTAAATATTATACACTGCCATAGAGATACTTAAATTCATACCACCACCACCACCACTACCACATTCAGCCAGCACGTGTTTGAAAGCCAAACTATGCTATTATGCCGACACTGAAGTATAGTAATTCACAAACTACACTCTCGTAGCAGCACTGTACACACATCCACGTAAGTGAATGTCAACGAGTTAGAAAGAGAAAACTTTATCTTTCTAACTCGTTGGTAAACATTCCCACAGTCAGATGCTGACATCTACAGGCTATTAAATTTCCTCCTCGAGATATAGCATGTGAACGATAGGCATCGATGGACCTGACATCTGTAGGATAGATACTCATCATGTTCACTTAACGCTTTGTGCTCTTGACGAGTCATAGGCGGCCAGGTAAAGACAATTTTCTCCCGCGCATGCGTGAAATTCCTGTAACCAACTCGAAAAGAGCACGGTTTGTACGTGAACGGATGTTGCCAAGTTTACATAAGAAGTTTATGCAAGATGCGGGAAGTTTAAAATACTCGATTCTGATATTATACATCCCCACTACGTCAATACGGTATCAAATAATAAAACTAGTCGTGCATTAATGGAAACAAGGTGTTCACGTGCTCTTGTGCTCTTATTGACGCACCGCCACTGTTTAACACTCTCTGTTCTAATGTTCATCCAAACCAAGAACCGTGCTAGACCAAAACAGTATGACATCTCTGATTGGTCTGCAATTGGTTGGAAGCCAATGCAATATCTATATATATAATTTGAACTGGTAATAGAAATTACGGGAAAACGGCTGGACGGATTTTAATAAATGACCCCTCATTTTGAAGCTTGGAACTCAAAGTTTTTCGGAAAAGTAATAGTTTTTAGTGAAATGCCAATTTTTAAACATAATTTTCCTTTTTTCCAAAATCCATCTGTCGTCAGTTTTGAGAACTAGCTAATAGCATTCACGGCCGACTTGATATACCCTTCGCTTTTTTGTAAAGGAGAAGCGAAGCGAGATCAAGCCGGCCGTGCTGCATTTCAGAATAAAACAAAACACATACTACAGTAAACAATATTACACGAAGGCCATGATCTGCAAGAATGCTGATATATTTAGAGCTCAAATTACATTGGTTATTAAAAACTTAACTTACTAAAAATAATTTACAGGTTCGATTCTGTGGTGTGTAATTTTCTGGGTACAGCTGTGTATTGGATATTAAAAACTACAAAACTTGAGGTGGTTTCATGACATTATTACCATTAGAATTAACATATTATTGTAGTTAATGCCATGATGTGATTATTTTTCATTAATTATACATATTAATGCTATATTGATTATATGAAAGTGAAACGTTTGGGATTATATAAGTAGATGTAGAGAATAACTTAAATTAGATTTTGATTTCTATATTTTACTGAGTGTCGGCTATATAGTATACGTTACTGAAAGCTATAAAACTTACGTAAGATTATAATATTATTAAAAATCAAATATTGTTATAGTTATTAATCAAGTGGGGTTGGGTCTTTTTCATATATTTAATGGCGGTGTGGTGTAGATACTTATATGCGTGGTTCTCTTCAGTATTGGCTCGAGAGAGAGAGAGTGTATCTTTCATTATTATGGAAGCAAATAACTTTCCGAATGTCTGGTATTCTTTACTGAAAATAAATCTGAAAAATATTTATTTGAACATCTAATGAACTTAGTTTGCAGCATTTGCTGCACAAGCCACTAGTATGCTATAAAATGTAGTCTCGTAAATACATCATTAGGCTATAACTAAAATTTTAAAATTCTTTACGAACTTGCATGTCAAATCGTATCTTAACGACAGAATTCAAATAACGAAAATTGACACTTATTCAAGTGAACCTTTAATTATTAATTTAGGTGTTCCCCAAGGCACAGTTCTAGGCCCTATTCTATTTTTAATATATATTAATGACTTATTAAAAATTGACTTACAACAATACAATGGTGTTCACTATTCTTATGCAGATGACACAGTTTTACTTTTTGGTGGAAAAACCTGGTATGATGCATATAATAATTCAAATAAATGGGCTTAAATTAATAAAAAAATGGTTTGACATAAAATTATCTTTCTATCAACGAAAATAAAACCATAATTATTCCATTCTCATTATCTGAAAAATGTAACAAACCTCCTACATCTATATTAAGTATTAAATTACATAATTCTGATTGTCTTATACAGTGTAAATGTCCAATTATTAAAGAGTCCTGTGAAGTTAAGTATTTAAGCATAATTTTCGATAATCATTTAAAATGGAACCAACACATTAATTACCTTTGTAATAAATTACGTAAAATAGTATATTATTTTGTTTTATTGAGCAATTACTTGTCAATAAGTTTATTACGTAAAATATATTTAACTTTATTTCAATCGGTAATTATGTATGGAATTATAGGATGGGGTAGCTCATTTAAATCCAATTTTAATCCACTTTATTTATTATAGAAGAAAATAAAAAAAAAATATGTCTTCATAAACCTATTGATTTTCCATCTCAAAATTTGTTTTTAGACTTTAATGTACTTAACGTAAGACAAATTTATTATATTGTATTAATAAAATTCATACATAAAAATCGAAATAATTTTGAATTGTATTCTCATAGTTATGAAACAAAAGGTATGAATTCTTTAAGATTGTTTGAACCAAAATGCAACACTGTTACAGTATTTAATCATAGTAGTAATTTAGGCCCAAGAATATATAACAAATTTATATTTAAATATCCTAATCTTGTCAATTCGAATAGTTCTAGTATTAAATTAAAAAAGTTATGTATGGATTTTATAAAAATTGAAAAATTGTAAATTTAAATTTATATACTATAATTGCACAGTAGACATAAGAGAAATTGTACTGTATAATTATTAATTTCAATTCAGGAATCCGCCCCTGAGCACGAGTTCTACTCTTTCAGGGACGAGCTAAAATTTTTTTTGTATATAAGCTTAATTATGTTTTGTGTTACAATTATTAGCAAAATAATAAATAAATAAATCAATTTGAACACTTTTCCATAAATTAATTTTTATTTCGTATACATTTCTTTGTTTATATTGCTTGTCTTTTATTTGAACAGAGGTAGGTGGGAATTGTTAATCTCCAAGGGACAGATACTTCAGATTTTTCGGAGGGATATTAAAACTCTATGAGGGGGATTTCCCCCTTCACCGAGGTAATTTGCACACAGGGGTTTCTATGTGTGAAGTTGAAGCACAAAACTAACACCATAGGGGTTAGGGAAATCGATAGGTGTTGTAAAACTCGTAATATGACTGGATCTGCAAAAAGTTCCAGATCCCGATTTCGAAAAAATTGCTTTCATAAAGTAAATACCTAGTTAAGTAGTACTTAACCACCACGACTGAGATAGCGATTAAATAAATAAATAAAGAAATATATATGTAAATACAAATAATATCTTCAAATCACAACGATGTTAATCCTAATCACTTCGCAAGGGTAGTGCCACATCTGTGAACAACATTAATGCCCGTGTGCACCATTCTCGATTAAAATTTGACCATGGTTAAGTCGGCACTTGACCATCTTCAACGCCAATTTGCGGAGTATCAATCTCGATCAAAGTTAAACAAGCGAGTTGATGATGATCAAATTTGATCACGGGTGTGGCACTGATTATCTTGAATTGAACATGGTTAAGTCGAGAAAACCAAAATGGCGGCACGATTTGACGTGCTTGATGGAATTGAAGATGAAATTATGTATCTTGAACACGCAAATCACTGCGGAAATAACAGAATTGGTGTTATTGTAGAAAGAGTAAGTTTGTAGATGAATAATAAAAATGTTTTTTTTCTCTCAAAATAGACTAATGTTTTATGTATGTTTCTGCTTTGGAAGATCGGGACTTTACTTGAGGACAAAATATTATTTAGGCCTAATTGTCCAATTTTGTTAACATAATAATAAAGTAGTTATTCTATGCCGGTAATAATATAGAAAAACTAAATGACCATTTTGTAGAATGCGAGATTATCACTTATTAACTATAGATTTGCCGTTTGAAACTATTAGGACCTACAGGACGTTTTGGACAATTAGGCTATTTACGTTTGAATTAAGAGAAATTACACGGATACCTTCCTTTCCCTCTTACTCCAAAATTCCAACCTTGTGAACACAAAATAAATGGATAAATTTCAGAACAAGGATACTTTCCTTTCCCTCTTACTCCAAAATTCCAACCTTGTGCACACAAAATAAATTGGCACTAAAAACTTCCTTTTCGAATGCATGATGATGCGTATTAGACATACACAGACGAATTGCTTTTTTTTTTTCTTCTTTTTTTTTTAATTTTAAAATAATTGTTAGCGAGGTATCCGTATACTGAAATTTTCTCAAATAAATTATTGGCACTGAAATGTGTCTTTTCGTAAGCAAGATGATGAGCATTCGACAAACACATACAAATCTGCTCTTTTTAATAGCCTATTTCAAGATAATTGTCAGTGAGGTATCCGTATACTGAAATTTTCCAAAATAAATTATTGACACTAAAATGTGTATTTTCGTAAGCAAAATGATGAGCATTCGACAAACACATACAAATCTGCTCTTTTTAGTAACCTATTTCAAGATAATTATCAGTGAGGTATCCGTATAGTGAATTTTTTCCAAATAAATTATTGACACTGAAATGTGTCTTTTCGTAAGCAAGATGATGAGCATTCGACAAACACATACAAATCTGCTCTTTTTAGTAGCCTATTTCAAGATAATTGTCAGTGAGGTATCCGTATATTGAAATTTTCCTAATTATTATCAATAATATGAAATAACCACTGTATAAATTACGTTACAAATTATGTGGAATTATGTAGACACGTATAACTCATGTGAATTGTGAGGTTAAATCCAACCACGTAGCCTGCTTTTCTCTTAGAGAACTTCCGTCAGTACTTTTATTCTGTAGACCTAATATGGATGCATAATTGCTGACGAGTTCTAAAGGAATTCCCACTTCGAACTGTGACAAGTTCGATGCTCTTTTCTTTTTTTCTTCCATGATTATTGAAACTTTTTATTTGAAAAGTGCAGGATGTTTGAAAGCAGTCCGACAAACAAAAACGAAGCGATAATTGACAGAGTGCGTTCGTTCGCTGTTTTATACGAGGTAACCTAGCGCTCAGATGATTCTTCTCAAGCGAGCGTACCGTCAGCTGACGATACTGAGTTGATCGAGGGAAAATGTCGGTGCACCGCATCTGTAACTTGATTATTGTCAAGAATTAACCATGTTTCCGTGATTACTGATAAACGGGTTAGATGATCGAGAATGGTGCACACGGCCATAGGTGTATGTTTAATGGTGAGTTAATTCAAAATATAAAAGGAGAAATTATAGACTTTAATGCAGTATTTACGGATCTTTAAATGAATCGGGTATTTCAGAAACAGCACGGACCGGAGAACGCGAATTCGATTATGTTCAAAACATACAGAGGTGAGCCTGCCTGGAGAGAAATAAAAAATAGGTTGCAGCCGCCAAATTACTCTTCAAGGAACGACCACTCATATAAATTGAGGGAAAGAAGACAGAGGACGGACACTAGAAAGCTTTCTTTTCTCAATCGTACTATCAGGGACTGGAATGCTTTACCTGCAGACTTACTAAAGGCTTTACCAATAACCAAAAATGTATTTAAAAATAGGCTTAAGGACTTTACTAATAGACGGTAGTAACTATTTAAAGGGTGTAATTGATATCTTGTTATTTGAAGTGTTCTATCAGTGAGGAAGTGTGTTGTGTCAGTGAAGTGTGTAGTGTCAGTGAAGTCTACGGTGTAAATGAAGTGTGTTGTTGTCAGTGAAGTGGCTGTGCAAAGTATTTGAACAGTGAAATGGTTAGAAGTGTTAGTGAAATCAGGTAGAATCAGTGCAGTGAGTGAGTTGACAGCGAAATAAGTGTAGTGCCGAAAGGTACTTGTGCAGGTCCCTGAAGAAGATGGCAGAGCTAGCCGTCGGAAGCTTGGAAGCTAATCTCCAACTCACCTGGCTGAGAACCCGAGAAGAGTTATTCTACATCAAACGCCGGGAAAGCCTCAAGTCATACAGGTATGAACCTGTCACACTCGTGGGTCTTAGTTCGAACTTAGGGTTAAGATACAAATTAGATTTACTTTAAATGTTATTTAAGTGACCATGCTTCATTTAATTTAGGATGCTCCTTGTTATTATTATTTTATTATTATTATTATTATTATTAATATTATTATTAATTATTGTTTTTTATTAGTAGTGTTTATTATTAATTGTCATTATTGAGTGTAATTAGTTACCACTGCAACCGGGTATATACCTATTTGCAGTGTGAATAAATACATACATATATGTCATGAAACTAAATTTTTCAGTAGACACAAAAAACGGTATTACTGGTGGTAGACCACATCATTGGTTATAGTACTGGCTTCTTCAGACAGAAGCCTAATAGTTGTGTCGTTTTATACCAAATTTATTGGAAACTAATAAATTGTTAATGAAATAAATCAATATATATTAGCTTGACATTTGCTGTTTCTGCAAGGAATCAAAATTGTAGTATAATAATTTCAGTTCAACTAAAGTTTATTTGTCAAATTAGGGATATAATAATCTACTGTATACTTACAGTCTTACTAATAAACCGTGTATAGTTTTTATACGAGACTTATGCAGAGTTGAGACAGAAAACTTTACTAATAAATCATGCAGAAGCGATGGATGTATAAACAGGCTGTAACTATACAATAGGAATTGCTTTGCAGTAGTTATATACACGAAACCCCTTGTTTAAGCGTTGTATATAGAGAAAAAATTGGCCGCCCCTCTAACAGCTGTTCGTATCGACTGTCAGTTTATGATGATGGATGTCTTGTAACCAAAGAAGAACAAACCAAAGATCATAGAATTATTAGAATAATATTGCTGTAGCTTGTACTCTCTGACCAAAAGGTAGTGTGGTAATCGATTAGAGCCAGTTGTACTATCGATACTTAACATGCAAAACTAGAGCGCTCTACCGGATGCAATAGAGAACCTCAGATATTCTATTAGCTTTCGTAACGAAGTAATGACGAAACTATGACGTAGCTGTGTAACAGTTGTACTGTTATACACGACGTATGTAGTGATTATTAGTAAGGAATTTACACACGACGTATAAACGAGCTACTCATTGTATAAGTATAAGACAGTTAAACATGTGTATATAGAGTTTTTATTAGTAAGACCGTTAATATATAAGTTCAGAATATAAATGAACTTATTTTTCCACAAAAGGCCACTGAAGAATATTATTGTAAAATTCTTGATATTCATGTGGTATGTAACGCATTAGTTTGCGTATATCGTCAAACTTCTCTCTTTGAATTGGCACGATTTTGTTTGGATATGCCAATGAAGAAGGTAAATATGGTATTCTGCTTTGTACTTACAAGCACACATTCTCATGGGGGCAGATAAAAGATTTAATCTTTTTCTTCCATCGTTTTAATAATGTCAAAAGAAGTGCTTACACAAATTTTGGCCAATCGATCGCAATTACGAAGGCCGTAAAAAATAAGTTTCCTTGGGGCCGTTTACAGAAGGAGAACAAAATTTCATGGAAAGTTTTATTGGAACAGATATAGTAATTTTTTAGTTACTTTTCAAACGTTTTCCCCACCAGAATTGAGATATGTGTCATTCAGTGGGATCAATTTTTGTATCCTTGTGTCGTAGATGACTGCCGTCTGGAATAGGAACCAATGTGTGGGCACATGTCTTTGACATGAGTTGTTCCAGGATTTTACAGGTCTCCAAATGTGAGACGGCTATACTGACATATGTGGTTTCTGCATGGAATATAGCCCTATATCAACAGTCCATGAAACTCGAATAAACTCATTTCGCCAAAAATAGGACATGTGCTGTTTCTGCAATCCCTGATTCAAATATATATTCCGTGGAATAAGGAAATTCGGAAGATAGGTTACGTTGAAATCTGGAGAAGAATGAAAACTTTCTGTGGAATATTAGACAATGAATCAACAGCTATTTAGCAGTTTCAGTTTGATGGGAAAATGTGTGCATTATTTACAACAGCGGTATTCAATCTGTGGTGCGCTACCTTCAGGGGTATGCGGGGTTGTCTCAAGGGGTACGCATCCCTCTGACTAGATATGTAAAAATTCTGACATATTTATTTTATTATACTTGTTGATAACTATGGCGATTTACATATTTTCTTTTAAATAATTATCAACTCTTATTTGTCCTTGTTTAAAAACCACTTGAAATAATTCACTACTATTATTATTATTGCATCAACAACTACTGTATAGTAGCAATAATAATAATAATAGTAGTAGTAGTAATAGTAATAATAATAATATAATAATAATAATAATAATAATAATAATAATAATAATAATAATAATCTGGAAAGGAACAAAGCCAAGATGCTTCAAAGTACCGGCCCATTAGTTTGATAAATTATTGTAAATAGTTTACTATTAGATTTTTTTTAAGTTCCGACAGAATGTAAAAACAGTGTAGCAACAAATGTGTGTAGTATTGCATTACTGCAATGGAGCATACTGAGTAAAAAGGGGACACATTTTTTAGAAAAAAAATAATAATAACAACAATAATAATAATTTGTTTTGCATCATCATCATCATCATCATCATCATCATCATCATCATCATCATAAGTATTAGGCCGAGTGGCTGTTACGTTCTTGTTTTCTGCCCATCTCTTTTGAGGTCTGCTAATGGATCTTTTTCCCCTCGGTCGGTAATTTATAATTGCCTTTAATAATAATAATAATAATAATAATAATAATAATAATAATAATAATAATTTATTTAACCTGGCAGAGTTAACGTCAAACGGCCTTCTCTAACACTCAACCAGGAGTAAAACTGCGATACGAAAAATACTACCAATTTACAAAGTAAAGTGTACATACACACAAAATCGTAGTAGATAATCATAATACAATGTAAACAAGTCAGTAGAAATGAAACTAATATATAACATATAAAAAAAAAGAAAAAGCGTAATAAAATGTGAAAAGAAAGTCAAAATAAATGAGACATGCAAAGTGTAAAAATATGAGACATTAATAATAATAATAATAATAATAATAATAATAATAATAATAATAATAATAATAATGTACAAAGCATACAATGAACACAATAATTTTAAGTACACATAGCAAGGAAAATTATGGTTATAAATAGCTCAAGTTATAACATTATAGATATACCAATATCGAGAAATATGATGAAAACAAAAACAGATAAAATAAAATAAATGTCACTAGAATATAAAAGGGTAGCCTTTGGAAATTTGTTGTTGCTTATTCTGTTGACGTCATTTTTTTCAGTTTTCTTGATATCTAATTTATTTTGCATACAACATCAATCATAGTTCTTTTGTCATTTCTTATATAATTGCACTGCAGTTTGAGGGTACGAAGATAAAAAAAAATATATATTTTAGGAGTACGCTAGCAAAGAAAACATTGAATACCACTGCTTCAGAACATCATGGCTTTCGTATACTCTCAGGAACTCATTAATTTTTGTCACTCTACTTGTTCAGTTTATTCAAATTAAAATATCAGCAAACAAACAGGACTAGCTATTAATCGCTATGTGCGCCTAAAAACATTCCAGGCATTTTATTTTGAGTTAAAGTTGTGAAGTGCACTTCAAACTATTCAAGTACCTTCAAGTGTCGATTCAAATCAGGTAAAAAGTAGAAAGGATTTCAATTTTACTTTAAATCTAAATTCATGCCGTTACAAAAATGTGAACGAAGCTTAAAAGTAACATTTAATCATAGACTTAGACAATTAAAATGAGCAAAAATGAGTAAATAAATAAATATACATACATACGCATACATACACGTTCTTCAGTCATTAAGTTTGTACAACATGGTCATTTGAGTTGGTCTGTTTTTATTCACAGATATGCGTTCTTGCCGTCCCTCTCTTTCTTACATCATTTTTTTTGTCTTCATTAAATATTTGTACTTCGTTGCGAACTAAGGTTACTGACTTCATCTGTTTACACTCACAACATTTCTAGGAATACCACACATCTGAGTGCAATGTGCCATGCCTGATTTTTCAGGTGTTCGAACCAACTGTCGGTGTTCTTTGCAGTTATTAGGACAATAGTCTAGAGCAGCGGTGGCGAAAATGTAATCGTGCGCCGAGCCACTGTGTAACCTGCAACGTGCATAGCACCTATGGAGGGAGGCGGACACCCGAAGGGGAAGTGAAGCAACTGTCTGACTTATTAACGGATTTTCATTTTCCTTACGACAAGCGCTTAAATATAATAAAGTACAAGGCTACAAACTAATGTTTAGTACGTGTAACGAAGAAAGAAATGAACAAGAAAACATAGGACACATTATCACAACCTAAAATTAATTGTCTTCAGAATGTCTCTGCGACAAAGTTTCAAAATCAGGAATTATGTCACTTATTGCCAGTTGTAGTTGATCACGAAGGTATTTGTCTGTCAGTCGTGATCTAAATTTGGTTTTTATTATTTTAATTGTTGAAAATAATTTTTCACAAACGTAAGTTGTAGCGAACATGGCTTCAACAGAGCAAGCGAAAGAACGAAGCTTCGGATATTTATTTCTTGGCAAAGATTTGAAAAGTTCAACATTTGTCAAATCCTTAGCCTACATGTAGCTTTTATTTGACATCACATAGTAAATCAGTGAGTTCAAATTGAAGAGCTAACAGCATTCGTACATCTGCTGAAAAAGGGTCGACGTACAGAGATGATGATGATGATGATGATAATAATGATAACAATAACATTTAACCTTTTAATGTTTCATCAGTAACATGTAGTATAATGCAGTTTTATGTTATACAACCGTTTTCCTCGTAATACTTGTGAACAAATCATACATTTAATATTCTCATCATATTGGCAGCAAACAAATGCGTCCTCCCATCCTACTTGGAACTTTCATACATGGTTTCGAGAGAGACATATGCCACTCGCAGGTCAGAGACAAATACAAATGGAACGGAGTTTGACTCCAGTGAGTGAGAGGGTGGGGGTTGGCGGAGGTTAGAAGCAAGCGAAATGCTCAGCTATCACTGCGAGCCACAATGTCTCGCGAGTCACGTTCTCGCCACGGCTGGTCTAGAGCAGTGATTTCCAATCTTTCTCCAGTCTTTTCTATTTTCTGCCTTCCTCTTCGTTTCCTCCTATATATATATATATGTCGTCTATGATCTCTGATATCTTCTTCTACTCCTGACTGAAAAATCTAAAATAATTGCTTTCTGTGGCAAGAAATCTGTAAGATTAATTAATAACATATGAACAATAATTTTAGAAAGAATAAATCAATTGTTTTGACTTTAGGTTATCATTTTATGACAAAATTAGGTGTTGCTGACTAGAAGAAGATAATTATATGGTAATTATTAATTAATTACATTCAATGTTCTGCCCAAGGGTAAGTCTTTCACTGCAAACCCAACATTCTCCAATCGTTTCTATTTTCTGCCTTCCTCTTTGTCTCGTCATATGATCCATATATCTTAATGTCGTCTATCATCTGATATCTTCTTCTGTCCAGAACTCTTCTCACGTTCACCATTCCTTCCAGTGCATCTTTCAGTAGACAGTTTCTTCTCAGCCAGTGACCCATCCAAATATCTTTTCCTGATTAGTAGGGTCGGAAGTTGAGGACCCATAAATTGGCTAAAAAGACCTTTAAAAAGACCTAAAGATGTCCTAAAAAGGACTTAAAGACTGGAAAGGGGGACGTAAAAAGGTGTTCCAAATTAATTAATAATTTCAGTCTTAATTACATATTTAATAAATATAATGTTTCAAAATACAAAATTCTGGTGGTATGCAACATACAGTGCGAATTAAATGTTTCTTCTTTCACCATTGTACTGTATATTCTTTAGATTAACATAACTTAAAAAAATAATTCCGTGTTTGTTTAAAAAAAAGATACTTGGATAATTTAGAATGAACGATTTTTGCCACCCAGAAAGAAATTGAAATTAGTATAACTAGAATCATATTATTTTGCCTTAACCACTCTAGGGTTGCAGAAATTGGACTTCGGAAACCTTACCTCAGTTAGCATTGCAGTATAAGGCGTAGTGCCCAATATTCGTCCCCTTGCCTAAATTCGTCCCCCACAGTATTTCGCCCATAATGTGTCGCACCCTGGTGATAGTCAATACAGACTATCCTTCTTTATGCAGTAGCAAGCGTGCTTTCAGTTGGAGCGAGTGTTATTTTCCGTTTAGTTGTTATTTAAGTTTTAAATATCTGGAAGGTGGAAAACTATTCTTCTTATATATTCTCAGCAGTGTTTCATAACCTAAGGTACGTATTTTCATAGCATTTTTTTGTTTCTATGTATAGAGTAAAGTGTATAATGTAAGAATATATATTAAACGGATTGGACATTGCAGAATGCTTAGAATAACATGGCGCCATACGTTTGTGGTGCACATGCCTATATTTCGTCCCCCAGGGTGTGTCTGAATTTCGTCCCCGGGACGGATTTCGGAATCCTATTCCCATATCATGTAATTTCAACAAGGCTGTTGTCATTTATATTTCTGGTGGGTTCCAGATGGGAAAACGGAACTTTGGAGCAAGGACGAAATTATAGAAACAAAAGCTGTTAGGGAGAAAAAGGTGGGCTACAAATTGCATCTAATCGACATTAACCCACCCAAGTGACAGAATATCAGGAAACTGAATCTGAAACTTAACATTCTGTGATCAGTCCCAAAGATATTCGAAAAGTTCCAGTGATAGAGCCATCGTCTTCCAATAGGTGTGGCACAGCACTTCTAGTAGCGAGTACACCCCATAACAACAATGTTCAGACAACAGCAGAGAAGAAAAGCTAATGAGTCTGAAAACCAAAAGCGAAAGCAGACGAGAAGAAATCTTAATGTCGACTTCTGCACCACTATCGCTTCACAACCTGCAGCCTGTTTCAACGAGAAAAAGTGCACCGAAACAAACAAACAATAAAATGTCCTGCGAGTCTTCACAGAGGAAGTGATGATGAAGACAATGATGATGAAGATGTGTGAGTTCTTAAAGTATGTTCCAAAAGGGTGTAGTAAGTAAACGGGAAGATAGTTGGAAACCATTTTTGTTGCATTGTATTCCCCACACTTCAGTTACTTCTCAACATAATCTCCACCATTATTGTGGCATTTATCGAGTCGTGGCACAAGTCTTTCTATCCCCTCATTGTAGAATTGCGATGCAAACCACTCCCGCACTGCTGTTTTCACTTCATCGTCGCCATCAAAACGTTGATCACCGAGGAACTTCTTGAGGTGCAGGAAGAGATGAAAGTCACTCGGAGCCAAATCCGGGCTGTAGGGGGGGAATGGTCAATTTTTTCCCAGCCAAATTTCGAGATGAGATTTTGAGTGTCACGAGCTGTGTGTGGCCGAGCGTTGTCATGAAGCAACACAACTCCGTCGGTCAGCATCCCAAGTCTCTTGTTCTGAATTAAGCTACGGAGCTTCTTCAAGGTCTGACAATAGGTTTCTCTATTAATGGTTTCACCCCGAGGCAAGAATTCGATGAGTAGGACTCCTTTTCTGTCCCAAAAAACAGTGCACATGATCGTGCGTGTTGACATGGTTTATTTGAATTTATTTTTCCTTGGTGATGCAGTGTGCCTCCATTCCATGTACTGCTGCTTCGATTCAGGTGTCATGTGAGACACCCAAGTCTCGCCACCTGTCACGATATGGTCAAGAAACTCATCGCCTTGCTCACTGTAACGTGTGAGAAAGCTCAATGCACTGGAAGCTCGTTTGGTTTTGTGTTCCTCGGTGAGCATCTTGGGTTCCTATCGTGAGCACAATTTTCCATATCATAATCTATCTGTCACAATTTTGTAGAGAACACTTCGCGACATTCGTTGAAAATTCAAGGAAATCGAAGAAATTGTGAACCTCCTGTCTTCATGAATTTTTTCATTGACGCAACGCACCAAACGTCATTGATCAAAGGTGGCCGACCGATACGCTGCTCGTCATGCACAGAGACGCGACCCTCGTTGAACTTCCTAACCTATCTCCTGACCATTCCTTCACTAATGGCATCATCACCATACACCTCACAAAGTTGACGATGAATGTCAGCTGGTTTGATGTTTCTCGCATTCAAGAAACGGATAACAGACCGCATCTCACAGTCGGCGGGATGCTCGAGCACTTTAAACATTAAACTGATCACAACTAACCACACACACGGACTGAAGCTCTGAAACTGGATGCACAGCTTGTCTGAGGACTGAAGAAGACAACACGCATGCGCAAAATAAAGATTGCAGTGATGCGACGGCTATAATTGAAAACAGAGCTTACTTTAAGAACACGCCTTGTAGTATGCCCGTTTTGTGGGGAAAAAAAAATTGTATACGAAAAACAAGGACAGGAATTGATAAAATGCACGCAATGCTGACGAAATGTGTCCATCTTGTGAACGCAAAAAATTTATTAGTGACTTGTGTCTGAATGGGTGAAACATCAAATTGAATGGTTTTAGTTCTATTGGACGCATCTTAGGTTAAAGTGTTAAACTATGTAATTTTGTTTTGAAAGTGCTAAGAAACTTAAGAAAATATCATAGGAAGAATTTTTTTTTTTTTTTTTTTTTTACAAAATGTAATTTGAATAATTTTCTAAATGCTCTCTCACGTACTTTCTATAAACAATTAGTTATTAATATACATCCTTGATGTTCTATGTTTTCATTTCATTAGACTATTGAAATAATTATCATTCAATATGTTAAAAAGTATAGGGGACGAAATTTAAACCGATTTATTGAAATGTAAAAAACTGCACAATTTCATTCTTCATGTTTTATATTCCATTTGTTTCGAAATATATGAATTTCGAATTCTGTGCCTTGTAGTTAAATGTTGAAAGTTCTTAACTAGATTAGATTCAAGTCTTAAACTTTAATGGTCTATGAATGGTGAGACAAAACTAAACGGGGGACAATAATTGGGCATCCTACCTTATCACAATAGTCATTTCCAGGTTATTATGTGTAAAGGATACTCCGTTTTCTGACAGCATGTTGAGAAACATCGAGAAACTTCTCTCCACATCAACGGATGTCATTGATGCATACTTGAAGCAACTGAGATCTCGTGGTAGATTCTTGATTTGTAAAAATGGCAGTAAAAATATAGTCGAAAGAAGCTGAAGTTGCAAAAAAGGCCACTAAGACCTTAAAAATGTCAAAAAGGACCAATAAGCCAAGAAACACCGAAAAGGGCAAAAAAGGATAAATAAAAACCATCATTTTCTGGCCTACAATAACCCAGAATGAACATATGTTAGGCCTCGTCTTCGGATACTCGAAAAAAAAAGCATGATTCTTTCTTCCACTCTTTCCAACACAGCTTCGTTTCTTATTCTGTCTGTCCACTTCACACGCTTCTTTCTTCTCCATATCCACATTTCTACTGTTTCTAGTCTCATTTCTCTTCACTTCGTCGATGATAATATTAATTTATTAGGTATTATTATAACTATAATTATTATTATTATTATTATTATTATTATTTATTTGGAATTGAACGGGTTACATCAGCTGCTTGTCTATGCGGATGACGTGAATATGTAAGGAGAAAATCCACAAACGATTAAGGAAAATACGGGAATTTTACTTGAAGCAAGTAAAGAAATAGGTTTGGAAGTAAATCCAGAAAAGACAAAGTATATGATTATGTCTCGTGACGAGAATATTGTACGAAATGGAAATTTAAAAATTGGAAATTTATCCTTTGAAGAGGTGGAAAAATTCAAATACCTGGGAGCAACAGTAACAAATATAAATGATACTCGGGAGGAAATTGAACACAGAATAAATATGCGAAATACCTGTTATTATTCGGTTGAGAAGCTTTTATCATCCAGTCTGTTGTCAAAAAATCTGACAGAATTTATGAAACAGTTATATTACCGGTTGTTATTTATGGTTGTAAAACTTGGACATAGGTTAAGGGTGTTTGAGAATAAGGTGCTTAGGAAAGTATTTGGGGCTAAGAGGGATGAAGTTACAGGAGAATAGAGAAAGTTACATAACACAGAACTGCACGCATTGTATTCTTCACATTACATAATTAGGAACATTAAATCCAGACGTTTGAGATGGGCAGGGCATGTAGCACGTATGGGCGAATCCAGAAATGCATATAGTGTGTTAGTTGGGAGGCCTGAGGGAAAAAGACCTTTAGGGAGGCCGAGACGTAGATGGGAAGATAATATTAAAATGGATTTGAGGGAGGTGGGATATGATGATAGAGACTGGATTAATCTTGCTCAGGATAGGGACCAATGGCGGGCTTATGTGAGGGCGGCAATGAACCTCCGGGTTCCTTAAAAGTCAGTAAGTAAGTAAGGCCTATTATTATTGATTTAATATTCAATAGTAAACATTAGAGTCGCATGTGTAGAATAACAAGAAATAGTTGCATAATTTATCAGAAGAGTGCTGTGATACGCTGGGAAGACTTGTGGAAACGTGTAGAAACAAGTTAAGTGCGCCCGTGCCGGAATAGAAGGGAGGAATGGGAACGCACCCACATGACAAAACAATGTCGCCACCATCCTTATTATGTGATGATAGTCTCTGACAACAGTGCTGACCTGACATCGACTAGTTTCCCCGATGACCGCATTGGATACACTGAACACAAACACACTAAAATAATAGATTCAGACGTCATAAGAATTCCAAATCAAGGACGTATGAAAATAAAAACAGACTAGCAACAAAGGATTGATTATTGGAATGAGCTGTTCTCGATCGATTCGATTAGCGTGACGTCAGAATTCGAATTAATTAGAACGTGCTGAAGCGGACTGTAAAGGCTCATTCACAATGAAAATTAAACATAACGTAAGCGTTAACTTAAGAATGTAAAAGTTAAGGTAAAATCAAGAAGTCATACCATCATTCACGATGGGAACATAAACATAACAGCAAACATACTTGGTAACCATGGAAACATAACAACGACGCCATTTCTTCATATTCTGTCGTATACTTCAGCGCTCCACGATTGTGTTCTGTTTGCAAATCACGTAAGCATAAGCATGAAACTTTGGAGTTTTCAAACTTTCATGTTAACGTCTTACGGTAATGTTTATGTCAATGCTTATGTGAATCATTGTGAATGATCCCATTTGGTAGCCTGGGCGCAAACGTTTGTGTTTATGTTACGGCAGTGATGTCAAAGCAAGCGCATTTTTTTTTACCTTGACGTCGTGCGCGGGCATTAAGCGCTAGGTATGCTAGGAGGAATAAGCAGCCTGTTGGATTAAGAAAACAGTGGTGCACAAACTTCAAACGGAACGTGAAATTTTATGTCGTTATTTTTATATGGTTTCTTTCTGTTTGTTATTTTCTACATTGTCTGTAAAACAAAAGTACTAACACCTATTTCTTAGCCTGATATTGCAGTTGTGTTTTAAACGTTAATAACATAATAAACAGTAAAGAAGGAATATTCACACAAATTCCGTAATAACTACAACTATACTGTACTAAGTGAATGAAACACATCATTCATAAAGAAAGTGTTATGCCAAAGAAAGACACTGAATATGACATAATAAGTTGAAATTCATATTGATGGTATCTTCAGCCTTATAAAAATAATCAAAACAATATTATAGTACAAAGCAAAGTCGTCTAGGTATATGTTTTAACTGTAACTAATATTACATAATAAAACTCTTATCGCATTATGCTTTTAGGTGATATTGGTGCGCAACTTTCTGTTATCAGAATATTAAATTATCTCTAAATCTGCTGAAGCTATAGAGCTTTTTACCAACACATAGGCACATATCTTTTGTTTGTGATGTAACAGTATTTGCTTTGTTAATTCATTTCTTTACAAACATTTTCCATGCGAATATTTTCAAACATTTTAATACACTATCTTCAGTAATACATATTTACGATATATTAGATTTACGAAAACATTGTTTTAGTACCTGTAAGGCTACAAAACAAACATATCTTAAAATTTCGCTTTTCTGTAAAAAAAGTTGAGAAAATATTCCTTTTGAATAAAAAAGCAAACTTGTGAAAAATGAGCATTAAAATTAAAACTTACATTATTATAATGCACTTATACTTCTCAGGCAAATCTAAAAATTACCATGGATACAGTTTTAATAAGTTCTCTTCCCTTTATCTATTGAATCAGCGCTGGCCATCCCTGAATATAGCTCGACCAAGCGGCATATACTACCTCTTTCGTCTGTCTCTTTCCTTTCCGCTGTAAAGCGCTCATGCTCTCCTGGGCTCTAAAGCGCGCGCGCTTGCTCCTATGGGCATCAGTTGAAATTACTGTGTTACGGTTATGTTTAATTTTCATTGTGATTGGGCCTTTATTATCGGCTTCTTACGACAGCTGCCTAGGAGAATATAGAAGGCAATATATAGCTCGAATAAGAATATTGCACATTTCTGCGTTGTTCTTGAATACTGCTCTTGAATAGTGAACATCAGCTATTCGTTTATTCAAGTTATAGTTGTGTTACCGAAGTCGCATTCTAACACTCAATTTGGGGTTCTTATGCTCGATACAGTCTTGCAAAATGGTCGCTGTTTACTCTGGCCAAATAACTGACCTGCTTTCCTTATCTTGCTTCACTATTACACGACTAACAAAATTAACACGGTACCTGCATGAACAACTGGTTTTAGGCTGCCTTATCTTTTTGTTACTTTCATTTCACACATTATTTCACAATTCTGTATTTATTGTACTCGTTTAATAATAGAAACGTATAATTACACTGGATTACGACGAAATGAAGAGAAAAACGAATAGACGCATTTGAAATGTGGAAATGGAGAAGAATGGAGCTTGTGAAGTGGATAGACAGAATAAGAAATGATGTGTTGGAAAGAGTGGGTGAAGAAAGAATGATGCTGAAACTGATCAGGAAGAGGAGAAGAAATTGGCTGGGTCACTGGCTGAGAAGAAACTGCCTACTGAAGGATGTGCTGGAAGGAATGGTGAACGGGAGTTCGGGGTAGAAGAAGATATCAGATGATAGACGATATTAAGATATTATATAGATCAAATGTGGAGACTAAAAGGAATGCAGAAAATAGGAAAGGCTGGAGAAAGCTGAGTTTGCGTCTTTCTTCATAGGAAAATCATGGCTCTATTATTCCAAAATTGTACAACAGCACACTAAACACTAACACACTCGCTATGGAGAGGTCGCTGATGCATTTCTCGAGGGTTTTCTGGAGACCAATATGGAATGTTTTATATCTATTATTTGACTACATAATATAGGTAGTCTTGATTATTCAATGAGGACGGATAGGCCTCATATATGAATGTACCGGTACTGTGTATGGAATGTTTTGTTTGTTGACGCAGACCGACAAATAAAATGGACTTGGTCATTAGTTCATTACTGAACATAACAGCATCGCCTGAAACATTTTCCAATATGGTTTCGCAGGATATCTATTCTTTGTGAGCAAAACGGACCTGAGGGTTCGAGATCCTTTGTATTGTATTGTATTGTATTGTATTTATTAACATTTCATGGTATTTATACATTGCTTCACAGCTAGAATATGGAACAAGTCAAAAAACTTAATAGACATTTCGCTAGCCCGCGTTACGAGCGTGCTAAACTAGCCCCGGCTATCCACTGGTTACTTGTACAGGATTCATATCATATCATATCGCTAACACTGGTTTATGAATACGAAAAACGTTAGTTCTCTGATCATCCACCGGACGCCCGCGCTAAGAATATCTATGAATACAGCCCTTAATTTATAGTCACAGTCTAGATGAAATATATACAGACGAGATTTACAATATAGTCTACTAGTACAACACAAAGTTTTAGTATCAATTTCATGAAGCGTTATTGAATGTCATGAATTCACCTACAGAATAGAAGGCGTGAGAAATTAGGTACTTCTTCAATTTGACCCTAAATAATTTGATGTTTTGAGTTTCATTTTTATAACGATAGGGAGGCTATTAAACATGTTTACTGCCATATAACGCACTCCTTTTTGATAGCACGATAGACTTGCCGATGGAGTATGAAAGTCATTTTTTTGACGTGTATTAATGCTATGAACTATTGAATTAGTTACAAAGTTTTCACGATTACATACGAGGAAGATTATTAATGAAAAGATATACTGACAAGCCATGGGCATTATTTGTAGTTTTTTGAAAATAATCCTACACGATTCCCTAGATTTGGCACCTACTATTATTCTAATTACTCTTTTTTGTAATAGAAATATATTGTTACTATCTGTGGAATTTCCCCAGAATATTATTCCAAAACTCATTACCGAGTGAAAGTATGCAGAGTATATTGTTTTTAAGGTATTGATATTTACTATCTTTTACATAGATCTAATAGCAAAACAAGCTGAATTTAGTTTGGGGGTAATTCCTTTAATATGATTTTTCCAATTTAACACATTATCGATTTTTAATCCCAGAAATTTGGTTGTTGTTGTTGTTTCTAATAGAGATCTGTTGTTAATTATTGCGCTAGAAATTTGCGACGTTGAATTTGGACAGGATTTAAATTGAATTATGTTAGTTTTGTTACAATTTAATACCAATTTATTGACTGAGAACCAGTCACATATTTTGAAGAGAATTTCCTCTGTTGAAGATTAGAATGTGTTGGAGTTATTGGCTGTAATTACTATACTTGTGTCATCTGCAAATAATATGGGATAACCTAAGCATTTGCAGACATTGAGAATCTCGACGTAATTATGAGCTACTGGTTTTTAGTTTACATAACCATGTATTACGGTCCCTCTTTTGTTTGAATTTTATAATGCCTCTTTTTAAATGCGGCACTTGGAAAATTATAAGTAAAAGGCATAATTAACTTGGAACTTTCTATGATCTTTGCTGTGTAATATGTTAGTATAAATATAAATTACTCATACAGTACGTTAACATTCAAGACTGAAATGAATCCTTCATAAATATGTCAATAGTTTGAAAAATAAACATTAACAAAAGGGCTGGAAACGTTTTTACTGTCGCCTGTAAAATTTTCTGAAATTCTTAGAACCTTTGCCATTTCCACTCTTCAACTGTTCTTCCACTCAACTTCAAGAATATGTCTAGAACAACAGTGACAAAACTGGGTACCGTATCGTGATTACATCGTGTAATCAAAGACATTCATACTGGTAAGGGGAGTTTCCTGTACATTGCTCTCTGTGTCGCTCATGTACTGAAGGTAAGAAGTGTCGGTACCATGTCGCTCTACAAACCCTCTGTCTTTACGAGTAGGAACAGAAGGTTCCGTACAGAATGGGAAGAGGAATTTATTTGTTGTTCTGTCGGAGAAAATGTAATATGTTGCTTTGCTCAACGGTTCAATTAGTAATAGTATATAGAAGCGACATTACAGGGCATTACGCTGAATACACAGGCATAACGGGTATTATTGTTATTATTACTATTATTATTATTATTATTATTATTATTATTATTACTATTATTATTTATCAGCAAGTGTTACCATAATTCTTATATACGTGCCTGAATATATACGCCTACATCTTCCCTTGAAGGATAAAACAATTACTAGACTACGCTATATTTTCATTTTCATTTTTTTTAATCTTTTGATGACTATTATCAGTTATTTAGTAGTTATTGATTTAATAGTAATAGTAATACGAACACCAACAACCATACCAACACATAAGACATCATCGTATTCATCATCATACACAATCTCGCTCTCGCGATTGTTGAATACCCTACCCAGTGACATCAGAGACTGTCGGAATTTAGTAGCGTTCAAAAGCAAGCTTATTAAGTATTTTCTTACTGCGTAGAGCAGGTTTAATTTCTACTTAATCAATAAAAGAAATGCTTCTCCCTTCTTAACTTTTGCGATAAACTGTCTAGCTTTTATTAATCAGTTAATCTTTTAGTACTTTGATTTTTATTGTATCTGTAAATTTAATATTAATTGTAATTATAATTGTAATTGTATTCTTAATATTGTAGTTGTAATTCGCTGGTAGAGGGGAAGAGAAGGTCTGATGGCCTTATCTCTACCAGGTTAAATAAATAATAATAATAATATTGGTAATACTAATAACAATACTGATAGCATTACTAGTAGCAATAGTAATAATAATAATAATAATAATAATAATAATAATGATAATGATAATAATGATAATAATAATATAGAGAAACTGATTGAATATTACGTGCTTGTGTAGTAATGAAACGAGCTATTAAACCCCAAGAACTGAAATCAGCCTTAAATCATCGTCATGAAGAGAAAGATGACATAAATAAATGTAAGCAAGCCAGCTACCTAGTGGCGAATGAAATAGCTCGTTCTCTTAAGCCTTCCAACGAAGGAGAGTTTTATAAAAGCGTAATGATCAAGGTGGCTGAAATAATTTGTCCAATGAGAGTTGTTAATTAATTTTGAAAAACTGCGCTTTCTCGACTAAATATGCAGAAGAGAATTCAGGCGATTTCTGATTGTGTTCATGAGGAATATTTAAAAAAAGCAAGAAAATTGATATATTACTGGCTCTTGATCACAGTAGTGACATCACTGACGCACCAAAGCTTGCGATTTTTATTCGCGGGGTTGAAGAACTCAATGTTAGTGCACGAACCACCACTGGTTGTATTGTCGGACCATCGGATCTGTGTCCCCGGAAGATATGCGAACTGAACCCTAATTCCTACTCAGCCTCGGTAAATCATTTCTCTCCCTGCATTCATATCTCTCTCCCTTTCTGTCCCCCACTACTCATAGTTTTGGCCTTCTTGCGGGACAGTTCATTTGCACTTGCAGTCCAGTGTTGTCAACTCAACATGAATACTGTAGCACGGAGTGGCGAAAGAAATATTATTAAACAAGTACGTAATAGCATTTTGCGAGGAAGAGAAACAAACAGGTCAATATCTGTTTCCTATAAATCAGGCAACGAAAAGAGCAGCTGATATCACAGGTGTGGCTTATTTTATTTCAATTGATTACGTATTAAAATTACTTACTTAACTAATACTAATAATACAACATTTTATGTAATTTATATAGGCAGGTCAGAACTCCTAATAAAGAAAATCAGGAGAGAGGGAGTCTGTGCAGGAGATGAAAAGCTAGAATCACCAGGGAAGAACAGACCAAGGGAACCTTTAATTCTTGTAGATGATATGAACCGATGTATTTTAAGACGAAAGATATAAGAATTTTATACCGTACAGAATGAAGTTCCGACATTGAAGAAATTACTGAAGGTTGCAAGAGAAGTAATAATTTCCATGGTTGGAGAGAAATGCTGCGGAAAGTGATTCGAGACATGGGATTTAGTTTTAAAAAATGTAGAAATACAAGATGTATTTTGATTGAAAGAAATGATATTGTAGCATGGAGGACCAGTTTTTTATGACACCGTTTGACGCAAGTTTGGCAACATCCCTATTCGGCAAGGTTCGTGGCCTGCAGTTTAATGTGGTGGTAGGAAAGCGGGTGGAATGGAGTGAGTACAGGAGTTAACTTTTTCAAGAACGACGACAGCGCTGAAGGGGCACAGATCCGATGGTCCGACAATAGTTTTCATGCCAAGTACCTCTCCCCCGTCTCTTTACTTCAGAGACTGCCTCTCGCGTGTAATCACTGCCGTTCGAGTTTTGGTCACCGTTGGTATAGAAGATCCTGTGCAACACGTTTCGTTTTTTACGTATGGAAACCTGAAAATCGCATTTTATTCAGGTATCGTTCTCAGCGGTAGAGTGGTTATCATTACAATAGATAAAGAATGTTCAAAATCCGGACGATGACGCTGGAATTTTAAGAACGATAAGAATGCTTAACACGGCTCTCTTCGGAAGATGAATTCGACCGATTCCCGTCATTGATTTATGGCCCGCTGTGTCTGAGTGATAAGGTTTCAGGTAAAATTAACGTAATAATAATCTCTTACGTCATAATTAGGGAAAGGGATTTGGAGTATTATAAAGAATGGTGAAACGTAGTATAGATATTCGTAGATCAGTGACTGTCAAGCGAGCTGCGTCACAGAGCATGGACGAGTACAGTCCACTTCATACAAACTTACACGCAACGTGCTGTAAACGTATTTCAGAATAAACAAATGGAATAGTTTAATGACATATAGTGGCCTACATACATAATCTGCATTTCACTTTGAACTACATGTGTTTTTCTTGGCAACGCACAAGACACCAATAAACAACATTACAAATATACATAATTAATATCAATCTCTGCGTCCTCGCGTGTCAGTGGAAATATTCATGGCTGACAGTTGTCTTCTGTATGGAACTCGCCTCGGAATATGTGTGTTTTTCTGTCAGGAGCGTGTTAAATTAAAACCTTTATTTACAATATCATGAAATATGATAATATGTACACAACGTACACTACAGTATTTAGAATATATATATATATATATATATATATATATATATATATTTAATACTACAATATTTACAACATAGCCTAATAGAGTATCATTAAATGTTGAACAAAATGTAGAGCCAAACGAAGTGGCATTTTCAATTAATGCTATGTTTTGGTGATGAAACAATTATTCCTGCTGTGCCTTGTTATAATAAATTGTAAATATCATTTTCAAATTTTCTAAACACAACTTTGCTCTTTTACAAGGAAGGAAATTTTTTAACATGGAAAAACTCCGCTCTACATCTGCAGAGACAATTGGAGAGTACTTGAAACAAAATATGTCAATTAAATTCACATGTTGAATGACGTCATTGGGACACGTGTTTGTTAGTGCATCTGAAATTCGACTGAGAATACTGTACCTATCATTTTTAATCAAAACTCTGTTCATTTTTTCACCAACACGTTTTCCTACTTCACCTTCTACTGCCCTCAGTTTATTTACAATAGTCCTCATAATATTTAATTGCTTAACTAGTTCTACTCCTGACTGTACTAATCGAATAATGGCATCCGGTAAATATAAAAAATTTGATTTAATATCCATGATTTCTTTTTTGATTATTCTATCATTTAGCAGTTTCTGGCATATTTGAATCGCAGTCGAAAGACTGGACCACTTTCTTCACAGATTGGAGGTGATGTGCGTAATAATAATTATTGCAAGCTTCTAACCATGACCCCCATCTCTTAAGAAGTGGACCTGGGGGAAGCAATAATTTAGGGAATTGTTTCCTGAATTTTGATACTCGATCTTAGCTTTTACAAATGTAGTCTTTCAATTTTGTATTGTTGGTTGGTTTCACTTTCGGCATTATACCTGCACTTCACCACTCTGAACTGCAAACCTGCATGTTGAAGTTCTTATGCGACAACTGTCCCGTTCACCTGTTGTTGACGTGCAGAGATCTGCGAGTATGTCATGGAGGGGAGGACTTGGTATAAAGGGTTGTAAACAAATGACTGTGTAGATGCCAATACTAGCTTTTACTACTCCAAATTCCGTTCCCTAGTCATAATTAACTTCTGTTAGTCATTATCCTGTTCCTGGAATGGAAGATTATGAATTCTGCATAACAGACGTCCCATCTCATAAATGAACTTTATACAGTAAAACCTCCCTAAAACGAAACACGATCGTTCCAGAATTTTTTTTTTTCCGTTTTCACAGGCTTTCGTTTTACAAAGGGTTGAGTTTTGGCAAAACTAAGAGTATGTGTTCACTGTAGGAAGAACACAATGAAGAAATAATTTGAAATAAAAGTTACTACAGTACATGCAAAGTGAATTTTATTTTTATAATTATTAACTTACGTAATTGCAGCATCTCTCTCTCTCTCCCCTCCCTCCCTCTCTCTCTGTCTCTCTCCCCTCCCTCCCTCTCCGCTCTCTCTGTACCCTAGTTTCTTGGCCCCCTACATTACTTTTAAAGTGCATATTGCCGCGATTTTTTTTTAAGAGAACGTTGTAGGATTTTCTTCGCTTCTTGCATCAGTTCAGAGTGTAAATTGTGCCCTGATCCATTGATTGTGTAACTGAAGTTGTGTTTGATGGAAAATAGATTAACTTCACGTTAGACAAATCAATCCTTGGATGGCAGATAGCATTGTCTAGAAACAGTATGACCTTACGACCTTGACGTTTCATTCCTCCATTAAAATTATAAAGCCACTCTTCCATGATAGAACTGGTCATCTAGGCTTTTTTATTAAAACGCACAGTTTTATTCGCACTGTTATTTAACACTGTATTGGCATATTAACACAAAACTCAGAATAAATAAATGGAAATGTGAAACTAAATTAACACTACACTACAATTATTCACAGTTTTATTTTACTCTCACTGTCCTTTATCACTGTATTAGTTTGTTAGCACAAAACTGAGAATAAATGAACGAAAATACAAGAGGGTTGGAAGACGTACTGGTACAGGAGGTCAGTAACCTGCCCGGGTCCATGACAATAAGCACAGAATAGTGACATAGTTAGAAAAGCTTCACCCCCCAACGCCTGACAAAGAATAACGAAAGTTTTCCACATCATTGCAAGTACAGTCACACAAAAAATCATGCCATGCTTGGTACAGTATTATCGCAAAATTAAAAATGGTTTGGAACAATTTAGCAACAGTTACGCTTAAAATTATCCATTTTAGTCGGGGTTTTTACCTAAATGGCGCCCAAAAATGATTCCGTTTTCACGTCAGGCAGTTTTCCGTTTTAAAGTATTATTTTACATAGGAAATCTTTTAGTTCCCAAATTTATTTTTCGTTTGTCCAGGTTTCCTTTTTGTAGAGGGTACGTTTTAGCGAGGTTTTACTGTACTTGCAATGTCCAGAGAAATCTTCGTTCACTGTATTTACAGTTGTTAACTCCCACCCATATTTTTAGTGAATGTCTATCAGGGATTAACGATTGATTGAAAGCAGTAACAAGTTGTATTAGCAATGCAAGTATTTAATTTAAAGGAACTTTTAATTGCAGATGATAGCGTCGAAATCCAACGCGGGAGATAATGTTGTCCGTGATCCTCTATTAGAGACAGATTTTCATCACGTGCCATAAATCTACGAAGCGGGACTCACAGCTTTACTTTCTTCCGGAAAAAAAAAATGCTAAGAATTTTATCGTCTTTTTAAATTCATCGTCCTCGACAGGATTTTAACCCGTGAAAATCGGATCCAACGGCTAGCATGGTAATCAGTTGACCCTGGATATTAGGCAAAATGCCTTTACTAAACTGAGTGTAAGTATGAAAGACCTATTAGAGATAAACACGTTTCCACACATTTGGGGACGATAGGCCCAATTTTTATTTTGCCTTTTTTTGACTATTTTAGCGCCCGTTGCCTATTTTAAGATTAAATGTTTTTTTTAGCCTTTTTTCCTCGTTATTATACATTTTCTATATTTTTAATGCATTTAAAATAAACCGCTCATAAATTATATCAAAAAACAAAAAGGAACGTTTGAATAAATTATATATATATATATATATATATATATATATATATATATATATATATATATATATATATATATATATTTTCATCTCACACAAATATTTGCTGAGAATCTTATTCTCCAGCAATACACATTCATTCATTCATTCATTCATTCATTCATTCATTCATTCATTCATTTTATTCCACAAATCTTACATGAGCAATGAAGCTTTAAGATGTTGAACAAGTCAAAATTTTACAATATTAAAATTACAAATTTTACAAATTTTTATAGTTTTACAATTTAGTAATTTTCTACAATTTTTACAATTTTGTGCAATTTTCTACAATATTTTGGCGAGATGTAATAATAATAATAATAATGATTTATTTTAGCTGGCAGAGTTAAGGCCGTAAGGCCTTCTCTTCCACTCAACCAGCAAAAAGTGTATATACATATGCATGAACTTACAAAGAATCCAACAATTTGATTGAGATGAGAGTTACATGTATACAAAAGTTATTTACAAATTAAACAACAAAATACTATGAACTATTAATTAAACACTGAAAAAAACTGTGTAGCAGAATTAAACTAAAATACATAGAATGTTAATATATTTCAAATAATATTAGATAATACAAAGAGATTATTACGAGACAATTAAAATACAGCACAATCAGGATGATGTCTAAAGAAAAAAGTAACAATGTAGTCAGTGATAGTTTAAATCAGTATGATTGGAGTGAAATGCTAATAAGGTTATCTTTTAAGCTGTTCTTAAAGGTGTTTATTGTCTTGCAGCCCCTAATACTTTGTGACAAGGAATTCCATTGACGCGAGGTGGATATTGTAAAAGATGATGAATAACAAGATGTTCTATGAAGAGGTATACTTAGCGTGCCACAGATAAGTGATCTGGTATTTACATCGTGGTTAGATGTAGACTAATGAGATGAGGTGAGGTCCGAGGATTCGCCAAAATATTACCCGGCATTTGCCTTTTGGTTGGGGAAAACCTCGGAAAAACCTAACCAGGTAATCAAATCAAAGGGGGGTAATCAAATCAAAGGGGTTGATGCCGAGGACTCGCCATAGACCATCCGGCTTCAGTCCCACGGCTGTGGAAAACCTCGGAATAAAGCAAAGACCAAAGGGGGATCCAACCCAAGCCCGAACGCAGCTCAGGATCAGCAGCCCAGCGAGTCTGCCGACTGAGCTACATCGATGGCTCTACTAAAAGTATACAATACATAGCCAATCAGATTATTAAATTTACAAACGCAAAACAGCTTTCATCATTTGAGCTATATGTATAATACAAAACAAGTCAGTTAATACAATTTAAGGCATAAACAATTCAATCAGTTGTGATATACAGAAATTGATAATAGGGTAGAGTAGCATAAATCGCACCACTGCCAGTTTAAAACAAATTACTATAGTAGTGTAGCATCTAGTGGTATTGTTACAATCTACGGTATGAACTTCCACCATGTCACTTGATTTCTGCCACTTCTTTGTGTCAGAAGCGTGGTGATCGTGTATCTAATATAATCGCTCAGGTGGATGTATATTTAGCTAACATTTTGCAACTAAATAACGGATTTGTATGCAAAGGAATCCATAATCTTAAGATGTTATTCGTTTAAGGAGTATTGAAGAACATTTAACTTAGTAGGATTTTCGAATATGTGGTGATTATAGGCTAGAATGAAGGAAATAATAACTTATGACGTAGTTTCTCAATTCGCACCACTTTGTAGGTGCCTAAATCGCACCGGTGCGATATGAGCAACTGTAGCAATTCTAACCGTACAAAAGAAGGCCCCAAACATTTTAACTGAACTAGGAATATATCAGGTGGGTACATATCAAATGGTGAAAAGGGCGTTAATACAACAAGTGTGTGTTGTACAGGTATTTTCTGCCACCTGTGATAATTTTTAAACGAAAAAAAAAACAGTGCATCCTTCGTTATCAGCTGGTGCTCCTCCAGGATCGTTATTTGTTTGCTCTGAGTCAGGTTACATCAACAGTCAACTATTTGTCGAATAGCTCAAACATTTTATTTGCCACTCAAACCTCAAACCTGCCAAAGAAAAAAGTGCTGCTTCTGTATGTCCACCTATACGACCCATTCCAAAAATTTAGAAGCTAGATTATCTCGGGAAAATGGTATGCTCCTGTTTCAGCTTCCTCGTCATAATAATCGTAGGCCCAGCCTTTAGATGTTTCTATCTTCAAATCATTTCAGATAGCTATATCATGAAGCAGTTCTTAGGTGGCTTCGAGATAATCGTGGAGAAAAGTGACGCAGTTTGCAATCTGAACTGCCTGGTGAAGCACATGGCAAATGTATAACATTAAAAAACGCATTCAGAAAGTTTAAATGTTACGTAATTTACGCTCTATTTTTTCAACTTCATTTGAAGATGCGTTACTCTCTTTAATTAATTTCAATAAACTTGTAATTTACATTTATTACATTATCCATTCAAGTACTCTTCAATATGTTGAATATTAAAAGCTTTCCTTCATCCCGTTCCCTGCAGATAAAGAGGTGCGCTTTAAGAAACCGCAGGTGCTATTTAGGAAACTAGTTGCCTAAATGGCACCACTGACATGTGTTTCAAAAATGTCATTTTAATTAAAAAATATTAAGCCAAATTCAAGGATTTCTTTTTACATCAAAGGTAAATGTTCTGGGAATGTATCTCTATAAAGGAAAGCAGAAAATAAAAACTATATTGTTCAATAAAAATTATAAATGCTAAAATATGTCATGTATCATGTATGTATTTATTCACACTGCAATGGGTATATACCCGGTGGCAGTGGTAACTAATTACACTCAATAATGACAATAATAGACTTATTAATTAAAAATACAATTAATAATAATACTAATACTACTACTACTACTACTACTACTACTACTAATAATAATAATAATAATAATAATAATAATAACAACAACAGAGAATATACTAAATTAAATGAAACGATCACTTAAAATAACATTTGAAATATTCTAATTTGTATCTTAAAACTAAGATCGAACTAAAACCCACGAGTATATGTTCATATCTGCACAAGTACCTTTCAACATTACACTCATTTCGCTGTCAACTCACTCACTGCACTGGAACTACGACACATTTCACTGATTCTATCCTGATTTCACTAACACTTCAAAAACATTTCACTGTTCAAATACTTTGCACTGCCACTATAAACTATAAAGCTTCACTGACAGGAACACGTTTCACTTACACAGTACACTTCACTGACACAACATAATTCTTCACTGATACAACACTTCAATAACAACATATCATTTACACCCTTTAATCTATTAGTAAGGTCCTTAAGCCTATTTTTAAATGTATTTTTGGTTGTTGGTAAAGCCTTTAGTAAGACTGCAGGTAAAGCATTCCAGTCCCTGAAAGTACGATTGAGAAAAGAAAACTTTCCAGTGTCCGTCCTCTGCCTTCTTTCCCTCAATTTATATGAGTGGTCGTTCCTTGAAGAGTAATTTGGCGGCTGCAACCTATTTTTTAAATGGTGCGATATAGGCAAACCTTACCCTACATATCATGCAAACTACTTCAAATTACAAACACAAACAATTTATCAATAGAGCTATACAGATTACTATTCAATTTAAAGCATCTACAATTCATCGGCCAAAACTATACAAACATATACAATACAAAGTAAGCAGATTGATTCAATTTACAAGCATACTTTCATTAAGCTATATTATGGCGGTTTGACGTTTGGTGATTTGTGTGGTGGTGGTTGTTGTTGGTGATAGTTGGTGGTGGTAGTTTTCATTATTATCGTGTTAAAGTTCTGTTTGAACGCCAATGAGCCTGCTGTTACGAAGGTGTAGAGAACATTTTTATCTTTCCAGAAGAAGGTAGAAATAAAAGCATTGTTTCTCCCCCTCCCCTCCCCCAGGAGGGAGCAGAATGTGCTCGTTATTGGACGGTCGCACCTCTCGTCCCTAGGGATGCAGTTATTAATATCCGTCTCGCTATAATAACGTATCTAATCGAATTGGGCGCAAACATTGTTCGTCCCCTGGCGCCCCGCTATTGGTGGGCGTCCGACGCCTTCCCTTCACTCTGCCAATGGATGGGGTGTGTTGGGCGGGGCGAGACGCAACACCCTCGCGTACGGGGGCTGCGTCCCTTCACACCGACGCCGCAAGTTACCATGGCCGGGCCGTTCCTGTCTCCCCTTCCTGGAGACCTGCTCTCCGAGTACATGTTTGGACGCCGACGGCAGGTGAGCAACGCATGTGACAAGTTTTGAGCGGTGGCATTGTAAGCGCTAAGGGCATTAAATTTTAGTGCAAGAATATACAATACCGGTAGCTGTGATCTACGAATTAAGTAACGTACTTATGGCTATAAAATAAGAAAATATCTTACCCTGATAATAGTATTTGAGCTTTAATATTGCTAATCGAACTTTATAACTGTATGCATGAAAATATCTGTCGTGAAAAGAAAATATGACAACTCTACAATAGTAATATACGTTACAAGAGCGGTATGTTGACGTTTTCATGGTCGAGGAAAAGATTAAAAAAGCGAAACGTAGTTGAGCTTTTTTAATTTCCGAGAACATGAAAACAAACATACCGCTCGTGTATCGTACATTATTTTGTGCGAAGATGGTTTATTACATACCTGAAAGACGAATTTCTAATTAGTTGCAATGAAATCTCTACGTTGGTTTCTGTTTAATGACGCCAACTTCGGAACACCAAAATATCTTTCTTTAACATTGTTGCTGTAAAATGTTTTGTGTTTACTATACTCCAGCAGGCCGTCACATACGTCTGTCTTTTTTTTCCCCCAGTCTATAAATGCGAACTTAAAACAAACGGTAAGGTTATGTAATGATTTATTTTTCATTTTAATATTTTAACAATATTATTTATATAACATATTGCAGTAATAACATCGGCATCTGGAATCTCGTTGATTTTTTCACGGCTTCCTTAATGTTACTTGTATCAGGAATGCAATAAGTTTCGTGGAGTAGTAGACTTTACTTAATTTTTGCAAATATTTAAAAACAATAATTAACAGTGCAATTTAGGTGAAATTGCAGTGGTAAGTTTCCAATTTATAATTATTACTATGTTAAACGTCTCTAAAAATAATATGTTAAAAGCCTAAAGCAGCAAAATGAATGTCGCGCTTAAGCGGTAAGAAGAGGGAAATTGTTATGTGTGTTTTGGTTTCCGCACAAAACCAATCCGCGGAAAGTGTAAAATTCCACATTCAGTATTTCCAACCTAACACACATAACAATTTCCCTCTTCTTACCGCTTAAGAGACATATTAATTTTACTGCTTTAGGCTTTTAACATATTATTTTTAGAGACGTTCAACATAGTAATAATTATAAATTGGAAACTTACCACTGCAATTTCACCTAAATTGCACTGTTAATTATTGTTTTTAAATATTTGCAAAAATTCAGTAAAGTCTACTACTCCATTAAAGTTATTGCATTCGTGATACAAGTAACATTAAGGAAGCCGTGAAAAAATCAACAAGATTCCAGATGCCGATGTTATTACTACAATATGTTATATAAATAATATTGTTAAAATATTAAAATGAAAAATAAATCATTACATAACCTTACCGCTTGTTTTAAGTTCGCATTTATAGACTGGGGGGGGGGGGAGACAGACGTATATCACGGCCTGCTGGAGTATAGTAAACACAGAAAACATTTTAAAGCAACAATGTTGAAGATAGATATTT
Source organism: Periplaneta americana (assembly GCF_040183065.1). Classification (NCBI taxonomy): domain Eukaryota; kingdom Metazoa; phylum Arthropoda; class Insecta; order Blattodea; family Blattidae; genus Periplaneta; species Periplaneta americana. The sequence continues at coordinate 177,276,591 of NC_091123.1, forward strand.
TTGTTTTGCTAATTTGCCGTCATTGAACAGAAACCAAGATGAAGATTTCATTGTAACTAATTAGAAATTCCTCTTTCAGGTATGTAATAAACGATATTCGCACAAAATAATGTACGATACACGAGCGGTATGTTTTCTTTCAATTCTCGGAAATTAAAAAAGCTCAACTACGTTTCGCTTTTTCAAACTTTTCCTCGAACATGAAAACTTCAACATACCGCTCTTGTAACGCATATTACTATATCCGATACACTTCAGTTTTCATTTGTTCTATTACTTCATTATCATATCTCTGTATGAATTTGTACATATTCTTTAGAGATATTTTATTCATCATCATAATTACCATTCTAAATGTATGACAGCTAAATGACCGGAGATCAATGCTGTCATTCAATATTGAATCACACTGTAACCAAATAAATGAATGAATAAATAAAAAATAAAAAATAAAATAAACGCATAATGAATGAATAAATAGATAAATAGATAGATAAATAAATAAATAGATAAATAAATAGATAAATAAATAAATAAATAGATAAATAAATAAATAGATAAATAAATAAATAGATAAATAGATAAATAAATAAATAGATAAATACATAAATAAATAAATAAATAAATAAATCTGTATCAATAATTTATTTCGGAAACTGGTACATTAAAATGTTGAAGACAAAAATATTTCTAACTAAAGCACATGTGAACTTTAACATGAGCTTGATTTCATCAATCAGCCCTAACAGAAAGTAGGGTCAGACTCCCATTTCAAATTTTAAAGAGATACGTCACTGACCCTATTTATTTTTTGTCTAGCGATTTGTAACCATCCATTGTTCTTAGAAATTTCATTTCTGAAGACTGTATTTTCCGTATGTGAAATTTCTTCATAGTCCAGGTATCTAATCGATATAATGACTTCGGAATTTACATGCTTCTGTACAATTTGATTTGTTATATTTTCTTGTTTTATTACGTAAAATTCTACGTACCGCAGATGCGTAGAATACAATTGACTGCAATTCGTAGCTAACTTTACTGTCCAAAGAACCCTGTAGATTTAGAAACGTCTGTCTGAGAATTTTAATGGATCATTGAAAATTTATTTCTGTATGATATTTCGGAAAAAAGTGACTTATTCACGCTATAAATCGACAATATAACAGTGCTCTTACCTAAGAGAAGTTAGTCCTACTTATTTTTACGCTGGGAAAGAACATACTGCTGCTTTATTTGAAGAGCCCAGTAAAAATAAAAGAAAACTATAAATCCTGCGCAACTTCATTTTCTTCAGGCTCTTTATGCAAAATCCTGCATGGGTTCTTTCTTTTTGAGCAACATTTTCCGATTCTTAAAGCCGAATATCTAAATGCAACATTATGTATGTATGTATTTATTCACACTGCAAATGGATAAATACCCGGTGGCAGTGGTAACTAATAACACACAATAATGACAATTAATAATAAATACAATTGATAATAATAATAATAATGATAATAATAATAATAATAATAATAATAATAATAATATCTTATGCTTTTCCAATTCACTGCGGGCTAAAGCAGGGAGATGCGCTGTCACCTTTACTTTTTAACTTCGCTCTAATATATGCCATTAGGAAAGTTCAGGATAACACAGAGGGTTTGGAATTGAACGGGTTACATCAGCTGCTTGTCTATGCCGATGACGTGAATATGTTAGGAGAAAATCCACAAACGATTAGGGAAAACGCGGAAATTCTACTTGAAGCAAGTAAAGCGATAGGGTTGGAAGTAATTCCCGAAAAGACTAAGTATATCATTATGTCACGTGATCAGAATATAGTACGATATGGAACTATAAAAGTTGGAGATTTATCCTTCGAAGAGGTGGAAAAATTCAAATATCTTGGAGCAACAGTAACAAATATGAATGACACTCGGGAGGAAAGTAAACGCAGAATAAATATGGGAAATGCGTGTTATTATTCGGTTGAGAAGCTTTTATCATCTAGTCTGCTGTCAAAAAATCTGAAAGTTAGAATTTATAAAACTTATATTACCGGTTGTTCTGTATGGTTGTGAAGCTTGGACTCTCACTTTGAGAGAGGAACAGAGATTAAGGGTGTTTGAGAATAAGGTTCTTAGGAAAATATTTGGGGCTAAGAGGGATGAAGTTACAGGAGAATGGAGAAAGTTACACAACGCAGAGCTGCACGCATTGTATACTTCACCTGACATAATTAGGAACATAAAATCTAGACGTTTGAGATGGGCAGGACATGTAGCACGTATGAGCGAATCCAGAAATGCATATAGAGTGTTAGTTGGGAGGCCGGAGGGGAAAAAGACCTTTAGGGAGGCCGAGACGTAGATGGGAAGATAATATTAAAATGGATTTGAGGGAGGTGGGATATGATGATAGAGACTGGATTAATCTTGCTCAGGATAGGGACCAATGGCGGGCTTATGTGAGGGCGACAATGAACCTCCGGGTTCCTCTCACAAGAGTAACCCCCTGACACCCGTGCTGACAATTCTGCAGTGCTTGGGAAAAGTGGCATAAGTCAGTTTCCACAAACAGTTTTTATTAATCTATTGACAACTTACGGAACATCTGCTCGCTTGGGAAAAGAGACATGAGTATTTCTCCCATTACAATAATTCATACAGAAGAAAATCAAATCGACATAAACCAGTGTGAAGACAGTTTTTTTCCTGCTCCTGTAAAATTAACATTTTTGACTTGTGCCACTATTCCCGATCACTACAGGATTATGTAACCAATTTGAATCATCCCAATGCTGCCTTAGATAAGCTGAAATCAAGTGTTCCATCTGTTTGCAAACCACACAGGTGAGGCTGACCGGTCTGTAATTTTTTGTATCTGAGCGAAACCGTGGCTTATAAATTGGCACGTCGACCTGGTTGGCGAGTTGGTATAGCGCTGGCCTTCTATGCCCAAGGTTGCGGGTTCGATCCCGGGCCAGGTCGATAGCATTTAAGTGCGCTTAAATGCGACAGGCTCATGTCAGTAGATTTACTGGCATGTAAAAGAACTCCTACGGGACAAAATTCCGGCACATCCGGCGACGCTGATATAACCTCTGCAGTTGCGAGCGTCGTTAAATAAAACATAACATTTTAACAACCAATTTGAATCATTCCAATGCTGCCTTAGATATGTTGAAATCAAGTGTTCCATCTGTTTGCAAACCACAGAGGTGAGGCTGACCGGTCTGTAATTTTTTGTATCTGAGCGAGACCCTGACTTATAAATTGGCACCACTCTTGCATCTTTCCAATCTCGCGGGACAGTAGGCCTACCATTGTTTATTGATATTTCAAATATACGAACTAGATAGGGAATCATGGCTTCCCCTCCCAATTTTAACATGTCTCCAGCGATACCATCAGGTCCTATATACTGATTTATGAGTTTTCAATTTAGAGATCCTTCTCCTTATGTCTTTAGGCTTAATAGAAAAGTGACCCGTATTTTCCACAGAAGCTAAGTTAGGTATTATTGCCCTCATCCCAAAAGCATTGGCATAATAGGAATTTAGTTTTTCTGCTTTTTCGGTGTCCTATACAATAAATTGATTGCGGTCATTTTTAGAGGGGGGACTCGAATAGTTTTCCTTACGTCGTCTCTTCCCATATTTATAAAATTCCCCCACCCGTTTTGCTCACCTTTGAAAAGTTTATTTAAGTAATTTTCCTGCGCTATCTTCTTCGCACTAAGCAGTTCTTTCGATAGTTGTGTGAACTTTGTTTGTTTTACAACGCTTTCCTTGCGCTGTCTGTAGGATTTCCTTAGTTTTCTTTTCAGTTTCCGTATGTATTTATTATAATATTCCGGATCGGGATTGTTTGATAAGCGTTTAACCGGGATTATACTCAGGAGAGAACGCCATTGGTCAATTGTACACAAATATTGTCGGACCATCGGATCTGTGCCCCCGTAAGATATGCGAACTGAACCCTAATTCCTTCTTAGCCTCGATAATTCATTTCTCTCCCTGCATTCCTATCTCTCTCTTTTCTATCTCTCTCCCTTTCTGTCCCCCACTACTCACAATTTTGAACCTTCTTGCGGGACAGTTTACAGTATTTGCACTTGCAGTCCAGTGTTGTCAATTCAACATGAACACTGTAGCACGGAGTGGCGAAAGAAATATTATTAAACAAGTACGTAATAACATTTTGCGGTGAAGAGAAACAAACAGGTCAATATCTGTTTCCTATAAATCAGGCAACGAAAAGAGCAGCTGCGATCACAGATGGGGCTTATTTTATTTCAATTGACTATGTATTAAAATCACTTACTTAACTGATACTAATAATACAACATTTTTATGTAATTTATATAGGCAGATCAGAGCGCCTAATGAAGAAAATTGGGAGAGAAGGGGGTCTGTGCGGGAGATGAAAAGCTAGAATCACCAGGGAAGAACAGACCAAGGGAACCTTTAATTCTTGTAGATGATATAAACCGATGTATTTTAAGACGAAAGATACAAGAATTTTATACCGTGCAGAAAAAGGTTCCGACATTGAAGAAATTACTGAAGGTTGCGAGAGAAGCAATAATTTCCAAGGTTGGAGAGAAACGCTACGGAAAGTGATTCGAGACATGGGATTTAGATTTAAAAATGATAGAAATACAAGATGTATTTTGATTGAAAGAAATGATATTGTAGCATGCAGGACCAGTTATTTATGACACCGTTTGACGGAAGTTTGGCAGCATCCCTATTCGGCAAGGTTCGTGGCTTGCTGTTTGACGTGGTGGGAGGAAAGCGGGTGGAATGGAGTGAGTACAGGCGTTAACTTTACCAAGAACGATAGCGCTGAAGGGGCACAGATCCGATGGCCCGACAATAACATCAGAATACGTAATATCGACTTTACATATCGTTATTGACATAAATATCGATATGCATAGCCGTTTCCGTTCTCGGTTTATTGTGAATAAAAAATCTTAACGTTCATGTCCTCCACTTTCCGTTCTTGGTTTGGTTCTCGTTCTCGGTTTATTGTGGACCGGCTTTAAAACCATGCTGGAGGAGACGATTTCAGTGAAAAAGAAATGGAAAAGTAAAGTAAAAAGACAGACTTTTGCGTCTGTGTATTACTGAAGCCCAATTGTCCAGACACAACGTCTCTGTTAGACAGTAGTAGAATGCACAAAGCTCTACTGCACATTTGTTTATAAGGCGGTGTAATCAAAAAGGACGAAGACATCCGAAAAAGACACATTCATTCCCAGCAAGATAGAGTACCTCCTCATTATCTTGGAAAATTACGAAAGCACCTAAACACCCATCTCCTAAGTTGAGGGGTGCCGATAGCATGACAACTCGTTCCCCGGACTTTACACCTCTGGATTTTTTGTAGCGTTTCGTTAAACTTTGATTGTATGTACCACCCTTACCTGCAAATGTCGCTTAGCTTAGAAATCGAATTACCGCAGCAGATGCAGACGTTATATACAATAGAAGTAATTTATTACAGTTATATGAACACTTTTTAATGATTAATCATTAAAAAGTGTTCATATAACTGTAATAAATTACTTCTATTTTATATACTGTAACTATCTCACTCATGAACACTGTTATATCTGACCTAACTTATGTAATTTAAAGATGCAGACGTGTCACCAGAGATGCTATGTCGAGTGTGGGAAGAAATTTACTAGAAGTTGAACGTCTGTCGCATTATCAATGGAAGTCGCATCGAACCATAAATGTAAGAGGTAAAGTTTGAAGTGTTTTGCAACATTGTGACACTATAAAACATTGTGTATGTCCTCTGAATAAATATTTTATCTTCTGAATAAATATTTGCATCTTTCAAATCTATAAAAACCTTTTCGATACACCCTGTAGATTAAGATCCGAGTGATACGAGATTAATACTACACCAGACCTCCTTTTGGAAAAATAACACTGGTAACATCCCAAATGCTGATTGGACTATATTCCTGGAGTCTTCTGATTAAATGATAAGATTTCATTTGTATTTTTAAAATATAGGACACAGCATTCTTACCTTTAGTTCCCTTTATTATTTTATTTTATTGGTTGATTTTTAGACGCTTTGTTAATGTAATGGACATCTAGCGTCGGAGTGAATTGAAGGTGATAATGCCAGCGAAATGAGTCCAGGGTTCAGCACCGAAAGTTATCCAGCATTTGCTCTTAATGGGTTGCTGGGGAAATCCCGAGAAAAACCTCAACCAGACGACTTGTTTCAACTAGGACTTGATCGTCATTACATATACAGGGTGTTTCCGGGCTAGTGCTACAAACTTTCAGGGATGATGGGGATGGGCACATGTATCAATTTGAGATAAGGAACCCTGGTCCGGAAATGACTGAGTCGAAAGTTACAAGCAAAAATAGTTGTGTGGAAATGAAATAATTTTATTCCTCTGTACACCTTATTTATGTGTATTTATCTGTACATCTTACACATACTGTATTCATCTGACGTTGTTTACGTTGTCTACTTACAGTATTCCATTCAGTGCGCTGTCTGAGGGATGGGGACAGGAAACTACACTAAAGCAATGCAGATAGCGTAATGTGTAACGGACATGGTCGGTCCTGATATGCACGTCTGTAGACAGCAGTGTATTGTACAAGTTGCAGTGTCCAGTCGATCAGTCCTAGTGAAACGGAGGAGTACACGAGAGCGGAATATGCAGACCTGATTTTCGAATACGGATGAGCCAATGGGAACAGTAGACAAGCTCACAGATTGTATCGGGACAAGTACACACGTAGGAGACATCCAGCCCATACCATCTTTCCACGACTGTTCCAAAGGTTAAGGGAAGGAGGACACGTGTTGCGAAATTATAATTCCATTTCGTTACAACTATTTTTGCTTATAACTTTCGACTCGGTCATTTCCGGACCAGGGTTTCTTATCTCGAATTGATACATGTGCCTTCCCCATCATCCCTGAAAGTTTGTAACACCAGCTCGGAAACACCCTGTATAATTTAATCACTCATCCCCCACTGTTAGAGATGAGCTTAAACGATATTTTCAAGTATCTGTGACAACACTGTGACTGTGACAATTAAATATCTGTGACTTTTATCGGTGATTTTGTCACACCGATATTTTATATCGATATGTAGCATGAATTACGCCGATATTTTGTCACACCGATAAAAATTAGCAGGAAATATTGAAGAGGAGTGAAATATGAATACGACTTCTCTATACACACCAGACATCAGTGATTTATATGGAAAAATCCAACAAAGAAATTATGTACATGTACCATTAACAAATAAATACTTACCTAACTGAACAGTAACATGTCAAAAGTTAACCTCGTGTACCAAGAGGTTATATTATAGATGTTGAACCAGTTGATCATTTTTAAATGTAGTTGGGTATGGAGAAATTGAGGTTATGTGATTATCCTAATCGTTTTAAAAATTGATCCTTTTTATTGTATATAATATAATGGATAAATTATTTTAAATCGAGCATTAACATTATAATATTGAGTCATAGAATAAAAATTAATGAAACATAAGTATTCGGAAAAACATTGGAAAACAATTACAAAACAAAACAGTTGTTCAGACAGGATTTTACACAAGAATAAGTACTGGTAACCAATGGTGTTATTATTTACATCGTGTAATAACTACATCATTTATAATAAGATGGAGAAACTACCGTCAGATTGCTGTTATTGTATCATGCGCACGCGCAAACCTACGACGTAGAGGAGAAAATATCAGTCACAGAGTACTGAATACGGAGCAGATTTCGATAGCGATATTTTGTCACAGATATTTCGCGTCATTAGTCACAGGTGTATCTGTGACAAAAAAATACCCGTGACAAAATATCGGTTTGTGAAATATCGGCCATCTCTACCCACTGTATTTTAATTCTCGTCTCAGATTTTGTTTAAAGTCTGACATCCGGTATTGCAAGAGATTGTCTGGTGTTGAATCTGTGTCTACGCTTGTTGCAGCGTCGAAATCGGACGACGTTCACGCCGCAGCAGCTTCAAGAGCTAGAGTCGCTCTTCCAGAAGACGCACTACCCTGACGTGTTCCTGCGAGAGGAAGTGGCGCTCCGAATCAACCTGTCCGAGGCGAGAGTCCAGGTAATGCTTCGCGACCACAATGTTGAAGAGTAATTAATGTGGAGACAGTTCTCTGCGAAATGAAATGAACATTGAACAACCATAAATGTACTTACTTACTTACAAATGGCTTTTAAGGAACCCGAAGGTTCATTGCCGCCCTCACATAAGCCCGCTATCGGTCCCTATCCTGAGCAAGATTAATCCAGTCTCTATCATCATATCCCACCTCCCTCAAATCCATTTTAATATTATTCTCCCATCTACGTCTCGGCCTCCCCAAAGGTCTTATTGTAGGGATTCGTAACAAGCTGTTTTTTTTACGGTGATGGGTTGTTAGCCCTTCGCCCAACCCCCAAGCTGGAGGACCACCCCTTATCGGCTGTCCACGACTGCTTATTCAATATATTCGCAGCTACCCTCCATATCTGGAGGCCGTCTCCTCTATCCGCAACCTGAGGACGCGCCATGCCGTGGTGATAGGAACCCACAATACATGGCATAAATATAGATCTACTCTACAAAACTGTTGAATAAGTTTGAAGAAGTTTGCTGCACGTAGACACTCAAAAGACGGCCGCTATTCCAGAACGGATTATGTTAGATATTTACTTAGTGGAAAAGCGATTGCTGTAGGCGAACTTGTCTTCAATTACTTCAATTTTCTTTGTCATTATCATCTTCATGTGCTACAATGTATTATCACTATTCATAATCTATTGTATCTTTAAAATAATTGGACCTAAGTCAATCAACAATGTTTGTTCAGAGTTTTAATGATTATTAGATATTCATAAGAAACAAGTCATGTAGGTAGCAATCTATCACCTAACACAGACGTCTCCAAAAGCGTACTCACGAGTAAGCCCCTGAACAGAACCGAAGCCAGTACGTAATGAGCGCGCTCCGCCTCACCCATCCCCATCTGTACTGTATACTCTATTTTATTTCAAGGAGTGCATTTCGGTGGCTCCTTTGAACACCCACTTACAGATTTATGACTTCCTACACAAACACCTCTGACAATTCCATCCTGTCCCCTCGTCCTAACATTGCACATTTGCCACAATCCTGGTGACCCTCGAAATGAGACTGACGGGATTCTTGGAATTCGGAAAAGATGCAGCAACTCTGCCTCCACGTGGATTTGACGGGAGACTGTCAATTCTTTTGAACGAGGGTTGTGATTGGTTACTGACAGGAGAAGACAAGATTTCCGTCACAGTAAGGAAGACATTTATTTATGACAAACAATTAGTAGGGGGCAGTATAAGGTCTGTCGTCAAAGTCCTTTCTATGAAACTGCACTCCATGAAAAAAAAAAGATTATGCTCAATGTTTATGCGCAAACGAAGAGCAGTGGTGGACTGTCATTATCATTGTGTTGGTCGGAATGTTTGACCGTTTCATAATGTCTTCCAATCATGGACGTAGTACATTCAAGGATGAAGAGATTTTTTTGTGTTAGTGGGAAGAATATGAAATGCTTAAATTGTTCGAAAATTCTTAACAGTGTGTTAAAATTCAACATGCGACGTCACTACTCGACTCTTCACAAAGAATATCATACAATAAAATTACAGGTATGCTGGACATGTGAAAATAATTTATTTTGGGACGTCTGTGTAACTGTTGGTTATACATAATAATCAGTATATTATAATATGTTTACACTCAGTTTCGCATGATATACTTATAGTTTTTCGTTTCATTTTATGTGAAATACATACAAATACTTTTATAAATTTGAAACAAGAAAATACAAACACAAATCACACACGTATCCTCAGTCTGAAACAAAAAACCTCTTGCTAGCTATGTTCTAGCTTGGTATATTGGAAAATCAATGAAGCCCTTTACAGAATGAGCATTTGTAAAATCGTGCATACAGGACGTTACTAAAATACTGTTTCCAGAACAACAAAGTTTAAGAATATTAAAATGTCTCCAAACACAGTTCAGAGAATGATTTGCAAGTTTGCAAATGTAATTGAATCTGAAGTCGAAGCCACAATTAACCAGTTTGTAGCTTACTAACTTGCATTGGACGAAAGCACAGATAGAAATGACAAAGCCAATTTCATCCGAGGAGTTAATGAACATTTTACTCTGTCTGAATGCCTTCTAGATGTAATTACTCTGGAGGAAAATACAACTGAAGAAGATGTTTTCCAGGTACTGAAAGACACCATGGTACAGAAGAAGTTGAATTTGCAATGGCTTGTGTCAATAGCAACACATAGGGCTCCAACCATGATTGGTAAACGGACAGGATTGGTGGGCAGGCTAAACAAATGATTGAATGATCAGGGAGCGCCTGTAAATGTAACATATTTGCATTGTTTAATTCATCAGGATGCACTGTAGAGTAAAGTTGTAAATATGAAATTGGTGATGGATGTGATCGTACGAACGGTCAACACAATTTATGGTTCCTTCCTAAAACATCCCAAATTTCGTAAGCTGTTAGAGTAATTGGGTCTAAGAGAAGAATATGGAGATTAGGTAATTTTTATTATGCATATGCTTTACTGTATAATATTGTTTTAGTATATCTACATTGTTCATTGCAACTAATGGTTCCCTTTAATTTACAAGGAAAGAAAATTCAGGAGCTGGAAGATGAACTGTTTGTTACTGATTTAACATTTCTTGTTGATATTTCGGAACATTTCAACAATTTGAATTGTCATCTGCAAGGCACAATCAGAATATAATCGACATTTACAATCGTGTTACATCTTTTGTGGCAATGCTAGATGTTTCGAAAGTGCAGCTTATGCGAAATGAATTATTCCATTTTCCATGTTTGCATTCGCTCACGAATATTTCCCAATAAAAAGTAGAAACTTCATAGTATGTCATAATAATATACAAACGTATGATCTTTCTTATCCCTTTGATGTTATTATTTGTAAACATAAGCAGAGCGTTGCCGCGATTCCCCACTGACCGCTCCCATCTGCTGAGGTACGAGTCTCTTCCCCTTCTCTAGCCTTACACTGTGTACGGCGGGCAGCATCGAAAGCACGAATGACGATACGCTTTTTGGAGACCTCTGACCTAACACAACAAAAGACGAATACTAAACATGAACCACATGTTTAGTCATTGTGTAATATAAGTAAATATATAGCTCCCTCAGAATGAAGTAGATATATAGAGGATGGTCGAAAAATATTGAGACAAAGTTCGGGAGATTATTCCTGGTCCTATGAACATACGTCCGAAAATGGACAGATAACCCACAATAGAGAATTTACGATGAAAAAAAAGAGTATCTCTTGCCGTGTCAGTAGATACTAAATGTATCTCCCATGGATCTCAATGCAAGCATTCACGCGTCGCATCGTGGATTTATGCGCATTTTCTAATATTCCGGCCTTTATTCGAACAGTAACTCATTATAGGTAGCAAGCACATGTTCCAGTTAGTATATCAAGAAGCGGCTTTGCGTGCAAGACACTTTTCAGATCCCCTCACAAATAAAAACCAAAAGGATTTATGTCTGGCAACCGTGCGGGCCATGTGACAGGACCTCCTCGACCGATCCATCTTTCAGGGAAGGTTTGTTCACATGCTAGCGAACAATAACAAGAAGTGGGCTGGAGATCAATCTTGTATCAGTCACGTGTCCCATTGTATTGCCAGTGGAACAGACACTCAAAATATTCTGTAAAAAAGGTTTCACTGATACAATCGCTGATATAAACTGACGTAAATAACAGCATTGCCATCTATATTGGAACAAATACATTTCCGAACGAAGTTCATAGAGCCAGTTATTAAATCCAGAAGTTATTTTGGAACCACTCTGTATATAGACATATTATGTTGTACAGGGACATCATTTTATTTTTACTTCAATTTTTATTGTACCTGAGTTTTTTAATGTACTTCACTCTCACCCCCCCCTACTAGTAAACTTCCAATCGTCCTCCCCACAGAACCAAGGCCGCGTATGCAGTCAAAGTAAGCAGTACTGAGTTAGTGAGTATAGTACGTTCCAGAAATATGTTCGCGTTTTCCATTGAAGAAAGAGCTTTCAATTTTGAATCATATTTTCGCACAGGTACTGTCGTCCGTTTGCCTATGTTGATTCCCGGCTTCCCCACCCGCTTCTGTTCGCCCCTCTGTAAAGGCTAGTGGCTGGGCTGTCCTAGCTCTTTTCGGAAAACATTAATTTCTGTTAGGAATTGGACATCTACGTAATATTATATAACTGTTTGAAGTAACTTAAATAAAAGGGCCTCGTTATGTAGTTAATTGTCACGTGATCCCCCCCTTCTGCGACCTGCGACAAAACCACTTGGACGGACAGTAGATAGCATGTCTGAGTAATTTTATCTTTTCGGATCGGGCAGAAGTGAAGATTGAATTTACAGTACGTAAGGTACTCTTTTATAGAGTAGGTACGGAATTATTTCAACATGAGTTACTAGTAAGAAGGACGAAACTGGTAATTGGAATTAGGTACAATAGTCTATAGTGCGATAATATGCATAAAAGAACTGGAGTTTTTATCAAAATGAACGGCCACCATTTAAATATCCATATTATGATTATTTGAGAGAGGAACATAGGTTAAGGGTGGTTGAGAATAAGGTGCTTAGGAAAATATTTGGGGCTAAGCGGGATGAAGTTACAGGAGAATGGAGAAAGTTACACAACACAGAACTGCACACATTGTATTCTTCACCTGACATAATTAGGAACTTGAAATCCAGACGTTTGAGATGGGCAGGGCATGTAGCACGTATGGGCGAATCCAGAAATGCATATAGAGTGTTAGTTGGGAGACCGGAGGGAAAAAGACCTTTAGGGAGGCCGAGACGTAGATGGGAGGATAATATTAAAATGGATTTGAGGGAGGTGGGATATGATGATAGAGACTGGCTTAATCTTGCACAGGATAGGGACCGATGGCGGGCTTATGTGAGGGCGGCAATGAACCTTCGGGTTCCTTAAAAGCCATTTGTAAGTAAGTAAGTAAGTAAGTATTATGATTATTTTTCAATTTAACTTAATTTTCTGTAATGTACGCTAATGTGCTGTAGACAGTATAATATACACTGCATAATGAATACGTCCGCATGGACAGCTCAGTTCGTGAGTAAAAACACTCATTGTTAATATATATGTATATATATATATATATATATATATATATATATATATAAATTCTAAATTATAGACATTTCCTCAAAGAATTTGAGTGACCACAAGGGTCCTGAATAGAATACACATGTACAATATAATGTGATGTGATACATTAAAGAAAAAAGAAAGTTAATTGCTTAAGGCAAATATAAATGGATTAATTGAAATAGAGATGATGATGTAGTATTTGAAGAGAATCCTTGATAATATTTATAAGAATAGACATTACATAATCAAAAGGAATGTGAAGTTCCTTAAGATAATTCCATGTGAATTTTGTAATAGAACCTCTACTGCCAAACAGCAAACCAATGACGGACCATTGTTTAAGAGGGACGTTGTACTTTTGAGAAAGATAAGGCAGACAAGGTTCATATATGGACTTCTTCTCAATATCAACTTCGGTGGCCTGATTTAGGTTTCTTTCGAAACGGATAGTAGGGTCAAGAACAAGAGCCCGTTTTAAACGTCCGTTGATAGCAATAATGTCTGCCCGTCTAAAAGAACCATCTGATGATACACAATGTACTTCCTCATGAATCTCCCAATTTAAAGTTTTTAACGATGTCGCCAAAGCATGTCGTACACGATGATGTCCAGCATTGATATTTGACTATTGTACTATATTTTGATTAAAGAAAAACCCAATTAAAATTATCAAACTCAAAATCGCGATATTTCCTAGTTTACGTAAATGGATGAACTACTTTTCTTCCCTTCTATACCTAGTAAAGTGATCTGTTTGTATTTTATGCCAGTGTCATCGAAGTCATGGAAGGGGGTAGCAAACTGTGTTTCCGGTTTCAACCGTTAATCCAAAGGTGTAGCCAGGTTAATATTAGAAATGTTAGTAAAAATAAAATGATGTCCCTGTATAGCTATACTAGCATGGTTTTGAAGTCTGAAGCTTTATCACGCAAAGTACAATGAACCATTACTTTTAGAAATGAATAGTAGATAAATGTAGGAGAAAGTCTCCATAGTTTGTAGGTAGTTGTAAATGTCTCTGCCAACAGGTGTGGTTCCAGAACAGGCGTGCGAAGTGGAGGAAGCAAGCTCGACTGCAGCTGCTGCAGGACGCTTGGAGGATGCGCTGCCTAGGATTGGGCACTCCGCCCCTGCTGCTCGGTGGGTTTTGTAAGCCATGAGATTACAATGTAGAAGGGCTACAGTCGAGCCGTTCTTATTTCCGGCAGCAAATCACACGACAGCTTCTGGTCAGCTGACACGCTGCTTCACTGGCAGTGGTTGTCGTCAAGGTTATGCAGACGACATACCGCTTCCCGCTCACGGTGGATGTTACTGCGTTGTCAAGTCTACCCTTGTACTCTTAACGAAGTTTTAGCACATGTCTAGTCTTAAACATCGAAAGAAAAATTATTTCCTACGATAAATAATTAGTAATGTATGAATACATAATATTATATATTATTGTTATTGTTAATCCTAGCATCCCAGGACACAGAAGACTTACCATGTTGTTATAATTGGTTTTTCCAACCATTTGAAGTAACGATTTTCGTAAATACAGAAACATCATACAACAAATTTTGATGCGGAAATAATGCCTATTCATATCTCACTCCAACACCTACTATACAGAATAGATAAATTTCAAAATGCTGTCATTCTCTCTGATTCTAAAGCAGCATTATATGCAATAAATTCATATAGAATGATGTCAATCCAAATTAAAGAATGTCACAAAATGATCCAACAACTTCAAAAACTACAGAAAAGAATTCAATTGCAATGGATACCTGCACATTGCGGAATTGCTGGAAATGAAACTACTGACTCTCTTGCCAAACAAGGATCCAATTTAATTCAGAATACAAATACAAGCCTACCTCTTACATCAATCAAAAGACTATTTAAAAATAAATATAAAATCAAGCAAAACCAAGCACTATGTACCAAAGCCAAAGATAAAAAAGGAGCATTTTAATAAAAAAAACAGAAATTATTCCAGAAATCCCACGTAAATCTGCAGTAGCAAAATTCAGACTGCTTACAGAACACGATTATTTGGCCAAACACTTGAATAAAATAGGAATTTACACAAATCCAAATTGCCCTCTATGCAACAAAGGAGAAGAAATGACTGAAGATCATCTCATAACCTGTGAAGTTCTACCTGATGGATCCACCACAGAAAAATATTGGAGAGCAAGAACGCTAATGGCTTTGTTGCCAAAGCCCGGCATTAGATAACAACAACAACATATTAGAAATTACTAAAATGGGAGAAGGCTGTAAAATATAATAAATAAACATTTTTTATGTGAATAACTAAAACCACACAACCTGTAAATTAAGTAAAATATGTTGGTATTAAAAGTTTTGTCATGATAAGTCATTGCTACATAAAAAATTACACGAAGAACCTTGCCTACCGGTATTATTCAATTTAGGGGTGCTACGCTTAGATCGCTACAGTCATTGTTGGTACCTGCCGCCGCCATAGTTTTCAGTTTTTATTCTTCTTTGCCGGATTGTCCGCACTTCTCTGTCGTTATTTGAGAAACTGTGCACTTGTTCAAATCACATGCATCAGCTGTTTTTTGCACCACTTGCATTAAAGGCAATAAACTACCCTTATTTTCACGTTCATTTTCGAAATTATCTCTAACGCTAATAATCATTTCTCTGCTTTGCGAATTGATGGCCTTCCAACTCCTCCGTGGCATTGTGATGCTGAAAACTGAGCGATAACACCGCACTAACAACAATAACACTGCACTACCGACTGATTGTTCGACAACCAGCTATTAAAACTGCGTTCGCTCACTATTGGCTTGACAGAGATTTAGCAACACCGGTATTGCCTACCTTCGTCGAGCCAAAAATCGAGAAGGCGTGGCCACGCCGGAAATAAGAACGGCTCGACTGTAGCTTGCTGAACTAAGTGTTATATCCAATGCATTTTGTCTATTTCACTAGCTTAGCAACAAATTTAAGTAGCTATTCTCGCCACTTCCCCACTTCTCGGACTGTTAAAGAGTAAAGGCTGGTTCACAATAAACCGGAAACGAGAATCGGAACGGAAACGCAAAAGGTAAAATTGTTAAAATGTACAGTATACATTTAAATGTGAGCATTCACAATTAACGAAAAGCTTGCCGGAGCCCGAGATCGGGAACGGAGAGTTGGCCAAGTTTCAACTTTGGCGTTCACGTTTCCGATCACAGCCCACTAGATTCATTCTATTGCCATGTAAAAGCTATTTTGTCGTATATTTTGTAGCAAGAAGACCGTGACATAACCTATGCATTATTTTGTTCTGTGCTGTGCATCATGGAGCAAGTTTTATTTGATGAGATTCTAATATTGAAATCCTCACATTTACGATAAGCGGCGTGCCTCGTATAAAGATGAGAAAATGAAGGAGAATACGTGGCTTTCAATAGCTGCATCTTTGAACACCGATCGGAAGCGAATCAATTACTGTATTGGTTGTATTACACACTACATATTCACGCTTCAATTCAATAACTACTGTTGTGTTCATTTTTGGTCTATTACAAATGTTTCTTCTCTAATTATTTTATGTTATGGTAGACTTAAAATAGGTTGTGATAATAAAGATGCATGGGCATATTTGTATTACCGTACCTAATGAAATGTTTCAGTTGAAATTTCGAAGTTGGTTAACCTGTGTTTATGTTGGCTGCCTTGTACTCATGAGAGAACGCCATTGGTCAATTATACACAAATAACATCAGAATGCGTAATATCGACTTTACATATCGTTATTGACATACATATCGATATATGCATCGTCGTATACATTCTCGGTTTATTGTGAATCAAAAATTTTCATATTCACGTCCTCTGCTTCTCGTTTTCATTCTGGTTCTCGTTCCCGGTTTGTTGTGAACCAGCCTTAACTCTGTAGTGCACGGAAACATTCCGTGATTATAAACTGCTATAATTTTGTAACTATGCATATTACGAAATTCATACCAGTCCATTAGAAAGAACGACTCGAATTTCACGGGATATGTAATTGTAATGTGGCGGAAAACAATAGAAGGCACCATGAGAAAAGAAACGCTGTTCCCGCTTTTTGCTTATCGTTGTGGCATTATTAGATAGAAGCAAATTGTGTTAAATGGTGTGAATGTTTACATTACTCAGGCCCAATTGTATAAAACTCCCTGACTAAAGATCAACTTTGATCGAAGATCGAAAAGTGAACCGGGTTCAGACACTTCTTCTATTGTATAAAACTTTTCTGCGATCAAAGTACCTTGGTTCAAATGCAATCTAAGTTCACGTGAAAAGGATTTGGCAACATCGCATAAACAGATGAAATACTTGATGCGCGGACCATGTTACACAGGTTTGTTCAGTGTTGCCAATCTAGCGATTTTAACTCTTTTTCAACAACAATTTCTTTTAACTTTTATATTGCTTAAATAGGGATTTAGTGACCATTTTAGCACACCATAGTGACAAAATTTAATCTTTCTTTGTTGATAATGAGAAATCTAGCGACTTTACAATTACTTTTTGGCAACTTTCCGTACACTCTATTGGAGACACTGGTTTTTTGTGCAATGTAAATAATGGCGGACAATAAGAAGAAGGTTGACTGTTCTCCGAGTTGTTATCATGTTATGGTGTTTGATACTGCTAAACATAATAAAGCTTTATAAAACGACAATTTTCGTTTAGTAATACAGTTAATTGAAAATTTATGAATGTACCTATCATATCCATTAATAATTAATGGTTGTTATAAACATAATATAATAATAGGTTATGTTATTTGATACTGCTGAACACGATAGAGCCTTATAAAATATAAGATTGTGTATTAAGGCAAGAAATTGAAAGAAATATATAAATATATATATA